>NC_056737.1:1678775762-1678993262 GCF_019279795.1 Protopterus annectens
GAATAATCTTTTTTCTCCTCATTTCCCCCAACTAGCAGCAGCAGCTTTTGCAGAGAGCAAGTATCATGGATACCTAAAGCCAGCTGCGTTAGTTTAAGTGGAGACAATGCCCCCCAGAAGGATTTAATTAAGTCAGGAACAGTCTGTCAGTGATAAAGCATTTGATGAATTTATGAAGCCTGCTGCTGGACAAAACACTGTTCATACAACTAGAGATATCTCTGAATGTTAAAGGAGAAGAAGAGGTGCCAGTCCTTAGGCTTCATCATTCAAATAGTTATTGTTACTCACCTGGTTTATTAATTGCACAAGATTGCATTACTAACTTTTGTTGGTTTGACAAACATAACAAAATATCAAAATAGGATAATTTACTGTGGTTGCCTCCCCCCCAGAGAAAACGGAGCCCGTAGGGTTCGCTGTTGCTTAAAATTGGCTATGCCTGATAGGATGTGCTACACAGTTTCTTTCTTTTTCTCTTTTTTTTTTGAAGGCAGTTATATCAAAGAAAAATTATTCATATTTGCTACAAAGCTATATTTATTTTTGATTTTAGTAAGAACAGAGTGAAGGTAAAGAAGGTAGGTTAACATTACAGGAATGTTAAGAGGAATAAAATTTATTTTTATCAGGTTGCAATCATCCCTGTCTTCCCCTTTGTCTGCCAAAACTCTTAAGACACCCTGAGGAACCACTTATTTGGGACATTCTTACCTGCATTCTAGAGTGCACCACTGTTTTTTGCGGCCAAGAACACAAGCTGCGTGCCAGGACTGCTGTATCCATCAGTAGATTGTTGCACTCATTCCGGTCTTCTTCCTCATCTGCCAAAACTCTTAAGACACCCCAAGGAACCACTTATTTGGGATGTTCTTACCTGCATTCTAGAGTACACCACTGTCTTTTGCGGCCGAGAATGCAAGCCTGGGCTGCTTTATCCATCTGTATGTTGTATGTATAGAAGGCTCTGTTTAAATAATATTCTATCAGATAATTTTCTTTTTTAATTTCTCCAAGTCAGGAATGGACCCCATTCCTGAGTCAAAGTACAATTAAAGTTCATGAATTTAGTATTGTTTCACTCTTTGATGTCAGCCAAAAGTTCTCTTTGCAGCACCAGCAATTTGCAATTTTCCCTTGTGTTGAAGCTAATGGCTCCTCATGCATCACCATTGCTCAGGCCTTATCCCCCTTTTCCTCCATGCTTCTAGGTTCCAGTTTCCCTGCTCACACCTACTTTCCTTGTCCTGTACCTGTACTCTTGGGATCATGAAGGCATCTCTTCAATGACCCATTTATTTTTATTTATTAAATAAAAATAAAGGCATCTCTTCAATGAGCCATTTATGATTGTTGTTCTCTAATTCACCCTAATGATTTTTACTGCCCTGGTACTCTCAAGCTCTCTTTCCACTCTATCCTCCACCTTGCCTACTACTTTGCATTAAAGCTTCCGGGCTTTTTATCCTGTACAAAACTTTCTGCCATTCTTACAACACATTAACACTTCCCTAGCACTTTCTTGTAATACTACATTCTACTTTACTTACCTATCTTACTGATTTTCTCTCTCATCGTTTTCCGCATTATACTCATAAATTAACTCACAGTCCTCCCATGATGCCTTGCACCATTTAAAATGGCACTTGAAGCTTGGAGTTATTTCTTTCTCTAAACTCCTATCTCGGCTCTCCCTATGGACCCACTTGGTGATGCACGGAACTGGAAACATTGTAGTTTATTCCTACTGAACCATTGCTGCTGCATCTCTTTGAATTAAGTAAGTTCTGTTTTCCTTCTATGTATATGGCTTAAAGTTTATCAGATTCCAGCAGCAAATATGTGCTCTTTCTGCAACAATTGTGAATTGAACTGGTCATACTATAATATTACTGCTATTACAACAGAAAAACTTTCACCATTGTCTCATTTTCCAACCCTATCCCTTGATTGTATACAGCTGAGATATTTATATCACTTCTCAAACTGAACAACTCTAAGTATCTCTGGATCATAGGCATATATATATATATATATATATATATATATATATATATATATATATATATATTTATATTTATATATATATATATATATATATATATATATATATATATATATATAGTATGAATCACCTACTACTCAATGAAGTTCACCGGTCACAACAAAATAGATCAGGAACCAAAAAACTGGTGAACATGCACAGAAACAGTCAATTTCTACAATATCAGGATAATCCACAAACAGGCACGGATATATTCCAAAACGTAAGACTTTTCTCCCTCTTGAATTGGAGTTATTAACTAAGATTGAAAAACTAAACAAAGAAATACGTGACTCATTTGAATATGAGTCTTGCAGAAGTAAACTAGATCATATGTATTTGCAAGTGTTTGCTTACAGCCAGAAACTTCAACAAGTTAAACAGCGTAAGCTGTACAGAGACTTTAGAGATTTTTCCGCTGGCAATGTGTTTGTTTGGCCTAGAGGCTTTCATCAGAATCACACTCTCAACAATGAAGAAATCAATGTCAGTGCTCCCCACCAAGACCAGTTGAATGTTCCGCCAACCTCCACTACTAGTCACAATGAGACTGACACGGTTAGCGTTATCTCTGACGGAGCTTTTGTCACGCCCCCAGAAGAGTTACCATCTATGGCTGATTGTCTCTCTCCTTCTACACCGCTTCCCAATCAAGAAGCTAACAAGAATGTCCATAGGATGGGGGCCATTCCGAAAATCAGCACTCAACGAACCATCATGCATTTTTTACCCTATCCCATTCGGAAGCAAGCGCCACAGAGAGATCGTGTACACAGTTGGCAAGGGAAGAAGCGGAAACATTCGGGGGAGCCTCTACAACAACAGAGATGCCAGAAGAACTAAACTCTCTGTTTTTTAACCGCTCCAGGTTAGTGTTATCACATGAAGAAGCCAGTGTGCTAAATAAAGGGCTAACATTTATTCCCTCGCAGGGAAGTCATTTATATGACACACTTTTGGACTTAAGAATGTTTGTAAGATCTGTAGCCCTGAAGCTATATTTTGATAACAAATCTTCAGTTGAACTTGGTGTTAATGACTCTACTAGCTTTAAAAAGAAAAGTGTTTTTTCACCTACCCTGCCTATGCATATGGAATGCTTCTTGAAAATTTGTGAACAAAACATTTATGAATATTTCTTTGATGGACATAGAAAATGCTGTTATTTCAACTTGAGTAACAAGGAATACTCTTCACTTAGGTCATTATGTAGTAATCCCACCCTCAATTTTAAACCAGCAGATAAGGAGGGTGGGATTGTAATATTTGATACAGAAGAATATGATCAGCTCATGCTCATGATGCTAAGTGATAAACAGACTTACTTAGAAATATCTAAAGAGACATTTGACAAGATTTGCAGGGAGATAGCAGATAATCTTTAGGATATGCTTATGTGCCAACAGATAGATAAAGATCTATATGATTATTTTAGTAGAGAACATCCCAGAATACCTATAATCAAAGGCTTACCTAAAGTCCACAAATGTATAGAACCCCCACCTATGAGACCCATAGTCTCAGGAGAATTCTGGGCTACCGAAAATATATCTAACTTTCTTGAAAAACCTTTGAGACCATTAGTAAATGACATTCCCACCATTCTTAAAGACACATATACACTTCTGGAACATATAGAGCAATTGAAAGAACCTTTATCTAAGGATACACATCTATTGATTACTTTGGATGTATGTAATTTATTTACCTGCATTCCAAATGAGTATGGCATTCAGGCTATAAGGGAACTCATCTCATCTAGAGGGAATTTTAACAAAAATAAACAGATACTTATTTGTCAATTACTCAACATTGTTCTATCGAACAATGTCTTCCTATATGGGCAAACAATTTATCATCAAAAATGGGGTGTCGCTATGAGCACCCCATGCGCCAATACATACGAGAACTTAGTAGTCTTTCAATGGGAACAAGCATTTTTATTCAATCATCCACTATTTGAGAAAGTAACACTGTATAAAAGATTTGTGGATGATATACTTATTGTTTGGAGAGGCACCCAGGAAGAATTTAAAGATTTTTTACACTACCTTGGTAACACAACCCATTTTTTACCTTCACTATGGAAGCTTCTAATGAAACAGTTAGTTTTTTAGATGTGAACCTAAGTATTAAAGAAGGTACTCTAGTCTCGAGTCTTTATAGAAAAACCTGCTGGAAAAACACTTTACTAAACTTTGATAGTATGCATCCACGGCATGTTTTTCCAGCCATCACCAAAAGTCAATTTATGAGAATAAATAGACTATGTAGAGAACAGGATGTGAAACTCAAAGAAGTAGAAAAAATGGTAAAATTGTTCCAAGAAAGAGGTTACAACAGTAAGATGGTGGAACTAATTAGAGATGAAATCTTTAAACCAGCTCCTCCTGAGATGCCCAATAAGAATTTGAATAAAAACACCAAGAAATATAGTTCTAAAAGCGCAGGTAAGGAAATTATTGAGAAAGACTCCACAATAGTTAGATACATCATGACTTATACTAATGACAGTCAACTCATAAAGCACATCATCCAGAGTAATTGGAAAATTCTAACTATAGATGGAAAAACTGTTAGAATTGTTGGTACCTATCCTAAATTTACCTATAGGAATAGCAAAAACTTGAAACAATTATTATGCTCAAAACCTAGACTTAATGTTAATTTCGATAAGAAAGAATATGTAAGATTAGGAACTTATCCTTGTGGACATTGTAGTATGTGCGCACATATTACTAATGAACAGGACTTCATACACCCAGTTTTAAATTATACATTTGTACCTAACTTTGAGGCAACATGTGAAACAGAAAATCTTATATACCTAGCCACCTGTGGCATGTGTTCAGCATTCTATGTAGGACTAACAAAGAGAAAATTAAAAAATAGGGTATATAACCATATCTATGATATAAGGTGCAATAATGAGCAGAATGCCCTAGCAAAACACATCACAGAATGTAATGGCCATTACTTTAAATTTCGAGTTGTAGAAAAAGTAAATGGCAACAGTAGAGAAGGAGACCATGTGAACTTATTAGAAACTAGAGAATTACAGTGGATTTTTAAACTTAGAGCACACCAGTATCCAGGTATCACCCAATATGTATCCATTAAACCAGTGCTTAGAAACAGGAGATGATTTTTGTTCCCAAATTAGGATACACATTATATTCATATTTCACTGTATTATATTTTATACACATATTTTTATACACATATATTTATTCTATACTGTATTTATATGTTTATTTATTTATACATACATATATATACTGCTAACATTACATTATATATTTATATATATATATATATATATATATATATATATATATATATATATATATATATATACATACATATATATTTTATACATTATATATTTTATACATTATATTTAGATACTGACATGATCACTCAGTTTGTACATAACTAATATATGAGTACATAAAGACATACACTCCATTAATGATCATATATGTAGTATGAATTTATTAATAATGTGGATTTATTTATCTATTTATTTATCTATTTATTTATAAATATTTGAATATGGATTTATTTATTTATTTATTTATTTATTCACTTACAGATACTGTAGTATTGAATTATATGTGTATATTAGTATTATTAGTTAATGTGTGCATTTTACTATATTTTATTTTATGTACTTTATGCTATTTATCCACAGTACGATTGCTAGTAAATGTTTTTAGCTTTATTTATAGCACTATAGCTTTAACCAGCATTGAATAAAACCACTGTATTTCACCTTATTCTGACAACCAACCTTTGAAAACCCATACTTTAATTGATTCTACTGGTTTCATTGGTTAATTGATTTATTTAATACACTTAATATAATTGTTTTAATTGGTTTAATCAGTTTAGAGTATTTAATGGTGTGGCTAAAGCATAAGAAATTGGATCTGAAGAAGCATACATTGTGTATGTGA
Source organism: Protopterus annectens (assembly GCF_019279795.1). Classification (NCBI taxonomy): domain Eukaryota; kingdom Metazoa; phylum Chordata; order Ceratodontiformes; family Protopteridae; genus Protopterus; species Protopterus annectens. The sequence goes on from NC_056737.1 coordinate 1,678,781,766, forward strand.
AAGCGCTCATCTGTCTGTTTTGTGCCTTCGAATAAAAGTCTTACGTTTTGGAATATATCCGTGCCTGTTTGTGGATTATCCTGATATTGTAGAAATTGACTGTTTCCATGCATGTTCACCAGTTTTTTGGTTCCTGATATATATATATATATATATATATATATATATATATATATATAAAGATAAAAATGTAAATGTTCGTTTGTTCAAAATCTTAAATCTCTGAAAGTTCTTCACCGATTGCTTTGAAATTTTCACACAATGTTGCATTCGAATACGCAAGTGTTTTTATATACCTGCTATTGTATAGCTGTCACACGTTGCATTCGAATACGCGCGTGTTTTTATATACCTACTATGGATTCTATATATTTGTTTACAAATATGCAATTTTATATGTTTTTATTATAACTTTCTTACGGTATGTTTTCTTTTAAAGCACACTCTTCTTCTTCTTCTGTCTGTCTTTAATCTACTACATGTCTGTTCAACACCAACACTGAAGACAGAATGCTAGTGGTTGTACTAAAGACCAATGTTAATTCCATTATCTGACAGCATTTGCTGCCGAATGAGAAAATGAGTGCACTTGCAATAAGCAACACGCTGTCGTAAAGGGTAAAAGGTAAAGTGCATACAAACAACAACTGTGTGTGAGATTTAGGATTTCACATATAACATAAAGAAAACAAACTGGGCTAAAGAAAAAAAACATACTACATAACACTTTAAAACATTACTGAACATATTACCCACCCAGTAAAGCAACCCATATTGCCGAAAATGTGGGTTGCGATAATATCGTGTACCCGCTTTTATTATAACTTTCTTACTTCTTTTTCAGTGCAATGGATCTGCTTTAGTTCATCCAAATAATGCCTCGCAGAAGATCAAACTTAGGTCTTCATACTCGCGGAGCAGAAGCAGTGCGACGAGTAATTGCAAATCAAACTGAGGAAGAACGGGCATCAGCGAACGAGCGAAACAGACAAAGAATGGCTCAAATACATGCCGAAGAAGCAGCAGAGTGATGTGCAGACAGACTTGCGGATGCACAGTTGCGAGCATGGCGATCGTGTTCTGCAGCTTCAGATCTGCTTCGTTCTCCTCGATCAACACCAGCGGATGAAATAAATACTTGCCTGAAATACTCTACTTTGTGGTGACATGTAAAGACATTAAAATTAACTACAAATATGCGTGTCCAGCTGCAAAACGATCAATCAGCTGAGATATTCTCACATCAATTGCTGTAAATTGGGAACGGAAAGGTGCCGGTTGATCTGACCTCAGGACGAATTTCATTGCCTCATAACTTCTGCAATTTAGTGACGTCAAAAGAAGAATTGGTTGAAAAAGTATTTCCCAATATTCAAACCAATTATAAGAATCACGATTGGCTGACTGAATGAGCTATTCTTGCGGCCAAGAACAAAGACGTCTACGAACTTAACAATATTATTCAGTCTAACATTCAAAGCGAGGCAGTCACATACAAGTCCTTCGACACTGTTGTGGAAGCAGATGAAGCGGTTAATTATCCAACAGAATTTTTGAATTCACTCGATCTGCCAGGGATGCCACCACACGTACTGCAATTGAAAATCGGCGTGCCAATTATCATGTTGCGAAATATCAACCAGTCAAAGCCTTGCAATGGCACGCGGCTTGCAGTAAAAAAATTTATGAGCAACGTCATAGAAGCAATAATCTTGACAGGACCTTTCAAAGGTGAAGATGTCCTCATTCCTCACATTCCTGATTTCAATGGATATGCTATTTCAATTTAAGAGATTACAATTCCCAATTCGATTGGCGTTTGCAATCACCATCAACAAAGCTCAGGGCCAATCTTTAGAATTGTGCGGTTTTGATCTACACACAGATTGCTTCTCACATGGACAATTATATGTTGCCTGTTCTAGAGTCGGCAAACCAGACAATCTCTATATCTGCACAGACAATGGAACAACAAAAGATATTGTATATCCACAAGCATTGTGAAATTAAACATATTAGAAACGTGCGCTTTCTCTTTTCTTTCTTTTCCATTTAACCAGACTGAGCCACAGCAACGCGTGGCCGGGTACAGCTAGTATATATATATATATATATATGTGTGTGTGTGTGTGTGTGTGTGTGTGTGTGTGTGTGTGTGTGTGTGTGTGTGTGTGTGTGTGTGTATATATATATATATATATATATATATATATATATATATATATATATATATTATATATAGGAAACAATATCCCCCTTTTGTAAGATATTCTTACCTGGATATCAAACAATGTTAATAACAAGACAATTATCTTAGGTGATGTAAACATAAATTGGCTAGATTTCTTCAGTCACTTCCCATCATCTAATATTAATCACTTCAGCTTTACACAGCTAACATCAGATACAACTAGACCTAACAGAAATAAAGAAAGTGGCTCTATTCTTGACTGGATACCAGTCTCTGACCCAAACAAAATTTTTGCAGCAGGCACACATTCTTACAGCCTTAGTGACCACCTACCAGCCTGTATAGTACGTAAAATGAGCTCAATATCTTCCCACACAATTACAAACAAACTAGAAATCTAAGCAGCTTCAATCCTACAACTCTTAATGAAACCCTGAGAAGCATAAGTTGGAATACTTTAAAAGTATTGCCCCTTGATGAGGCTGTTGAGTTCTTTAACTCCACATTCCTCAACACCTTAAGCAAACTAGCCCCAGTGGGATGAAACAGAGTAAAAACTAACCATACTATATGGTTCTCAAGCGCCACCAAGCAAATCATGACTGCTAGAGCCAGTATATGGAAAAATGGCAAAAGTACAAGAATCTTACTGATCTCCTAAACTTTAGGCAAGTTCGTAATAAAGCAAAGCACCTTGTCATTAATGACAAAAAATAATATTATCTAAACCTCCAAAAAAAAAGAAAAATCACAAATCAAATCCAAAGAAATTCTGAAACTTAATTTCAACTCTAATTAACCATGGTACCAAAAACAACCCCTGCCCATTCCCCGAGAAAACACCCAGTGAAATAGCCACCCTCTTCAAATCACACTTCATCGACACAATAGCTAAACTCACCTCTACCTTTCCCCAAAGTCACTCTAAAACTAACTCTCATCCACTAACTCCTTCTCTACAGGATACTACAACCCCCTCCCCACCCACGTTTTCTTTCTCCCCCATACCCATCATTATGATAACTAAATTTCTCCTAAAACTGAATCCTGGGTCCTGTTCCCCTGACAACTTATCCTCAGAGTACCTCCAAATGTCAGTTAGAGATCCATTGCCTGTCCCATCAGCATACTTCTCAATAGATCCCTCCAAGAGTCCTATGTTCCCACTATCTGGAAAAAAAACATATTCTTCCTCTAGTCCTCAGTAAACTCTCCATTCCAGGTATCCCCCCACCAGCTCTAAAATGGTTTGCTAACTATAAAAAAATGACAAAAATCAATTAAATGGCTCAACACCTTCTCTCAATTTCTTGAGTCTCCTACAGGTGTCCCTCTGGACTCCATCTCAGGACCCCTTCTTTTCAGTATTTTTATAAATGACTTTGACTTTCACTCCACTCTTAAAAAAAATGGATCTGTTGTACAATATGCCGATGATTCAGCTATTATCTGCTCTGCTAAATCAACAGCAGAACTTCTGCAAATTACCCAGAATGCTTTTACTGTTACTGAAATGTGGATGGACAATAATCTGCTAGTTCTAAATCCTAACCAAACCAACTGCTACTATTTACTCCCAAGAAAAACCTCTCTGTAAACAAGTCAGATTTCATCATTCATTCTCAAAACAAAGCTGCTTTAGAGATTGTCTCCCACACTAAATTATTAGGTGTTATTCTAGATGAAAACCTGACATCTGACCTCCATATTCACAATAATATAAAAAAACACACCAAAACTAGGTACCCACTATCGACATAAACACTTTCTTAACTGCTCTACTAAAAGAAGTCTGGCCTTAACCTTTCTCCTACCCTCTCTCTTGCATGGTGCTCCCCTCCTTACCAATACCCAGTATTCCCTAAAAACTAGGCTTGAGCCCTGTTACAACAAGGTTGCCAAGTTTGTAACCAATGCAAAATATTCTTCCTATCACTGCATCTCCCTATAATCACTTAACTGTCTCCAACTTCCATATCATCTAACCTACCTGCAACTAATCACAGCACACAAAATAATTTACAGAGCCTCAGACTGCCCAGCCCTTTCTTCAGTTTTAACCCACCATCAATGAAACAGGCCACTCAGATCAGAAAATCAACTTCTCCTGTAAGTAGAGAAGCAAAAACTCCCATCTGGTGACATGCTTTATTCCTTCACTGTTGCCAAGCTATGCAACTCTCTTCCCTCTGCTATCAGACCCACCAGCAATATTTCCTCCTTGAAAAAAATCTATGTGGCAACACTTCTCTACCCTTTGGCTATGCAGATGTCACAATTTTCATCCATCCATAAGCTGATTTCCCCACCCCTAAATAATACTCACTTTAATTCCCATCTTCTTTTGTTCATCTTCCTTTATTACTCATTAGATCACATATAAGTTACCTATCTACATCTCACTATCTATGCCTTACCATCTACCCATGCCTCACTAACAAGTATTAACTCATTTACACACTGCCCTGCACTGTTAAGCTGGCTGATTCTCTTAGAGCACCTGATAAATACTTCTGCAAGACTACTTTTACCACTATCATACCTTGAAATGTACAAAAATATGTTTACTTAGTTATATGCATCTCCAAACTGCATCATTCTGATTTTGTATAATACTTGTATGTTTTTGTATAATGTTGTTTGTGTAATACAGTTTATATAATACTGTGTGTATCTATTTGAATCTTATGTACTATTATACTATTTTTTGTGGAGCTTTTCTCCCCGGGCCTCCACTGAAAATGGACTCTTTTGGCCCAGTGGACTTTCCCGGTAAACAAATGCCAATAAAATAAAATAAAATAAAATGATGCCTATCAGACTGCCACATTAGTAGAGATATATCTACTTTGTTTCTTATCCAAAAACTGGTCAGGAAGAGAAGCATACAGAGTAACTTGTAATGGTATTGTATATACTGCGTTATTCCTTTGCCTTATTTTTGATATGGCTCAAGCTATAGGATGTATTTCTACAGGGGAAACAATGCAATGATGGCATGCATTCAGAAAGGTTAACATGCTAGGTGTTAACATTTCTACTGAAAAAGATTCGCTTTAAGGATAATAGCTTTCTTAGTCTATTGTATTTTTTGCAGGATAAAAATTAATTTAAAACAATGTATCTCTTTGCTTAAAAGAAGGCATAGCTGTGATTACTTCCAAACATCTCAATTTGATGTGAAATTTTAGTAGTTTTTATGAATTCAATATATTAGGAGTAATTATTTTCCATTAAGTAGCTACAGCTTTTTGGGCTTATAAAAGAACAAGAGTTAAACATTGTTTTTTGTGGCTTGTTACTTGTCTGGTATACTAAATAGCCTAGTTGATATTTTTTCAGGATATAATTCATTTAGAAAATGTTAAAGGGACTAATGGCTTAAGTAGTTAGCAGGACCAAATTGTGGTTACCAAACTGTTTCAATATGAGAATATTTGTCATTTACACATAGAAACTAACCTGCTGAGAGTGGAAATCTCTCCAGTCTGTTATTTGGGTGCCTTGTGTGCATAAGAATAATACAGTTCTCAATTGATTCTGCATTGTGGGTACATAGGTTATTCCCCCTTTATCTGTAATGATGGGCATGGGCTAAAATGACCTTGTTTTAACTTGGCATGTTTGAGTTATAATGTGCTTATTTGATAGAAGATCTACTCTCTTATTTATATAGACTATTTTTTTTATCTCTTAATACATATTTAATTAATTCAAGGAGGGAATACACGAGTAGATGACCCTGAATGGGTTTGAAAAAGAGACCAGTGTGCAAGTTCCACTCATTATATGTGTGATGTGAAAAAAATGACATATTCCCCTAGAAGTGAGGTTAAAGGATTTTCTAATTGGGATTTTATGCATTGTCTAGGGGGATGTAATCCACCATATTAAGCAAATGAGATAAAAGTTTTTCTGTATTTCTTTTTACATTTTTCTGTTGACAGTAATATGTTATTAGTTTGTGGATAAATTATTATGCTAAGAGGTATCCACTTAAATGAGTTTGATGAATTTTAAGCATTTGCCTACTTCAATTTATTTCTACTTTGCATGATAAGTACGATTAATCCAGTGTATTATAGTCCTAAACTATACTATTTGTTTATTTATTGACATTTGATTACCAGTTTAGTCTGACTGGGTAGGAGCCCATTTTCAGCAGAGGCCTGGGGAGGAAACTCTACTGTAACTTAATCATAAAAATTTGGTAGTGGCTAGCCTGTTCCAGCTTTGGAGTAGTTTAGCTTAGCTGTTAAGAGCTCTGCAGCTTTTCTTATACACACACACACACACACACACACACACATATATATATATATATATATATATATATTATTTTATTTTTTTCCTAAGTAATATTTAACAACACTGTAAATGCCTGTCCTGCAGCTGTTTGGATGGTATAATATATTTAATAACTGTTCATAAATACATGGACAATACAGTTGTATAGGTAAAATTTACCATAACAGTAGATGTTTGAATGATCACTGCTGCAGTAACTTTAGCTGCATGGGTTATATCCTGTCATGGATATAGCAGTAGACCAGCTTCCAAATCTTCAGGGCACCTTCCACATGTCTAAACTATCAGGCAACTTGACCTGAACTGACTAAAAGAAAACGTTTGGGCGCAAAGCACTTCAAAACTTTCCTGCCAGCAAAAAAAAAGGAAGCTGGGCCCTGAAAGGGCAATGCTAGGAACAGCAAAAAATAAATGTCCATTCCCTGGTTTAAAAAGCATGCCAAAACAAGGGGGCTGGAGGGAGGGAGCAGCTACTGCAGCAGTGATCTTTCAAACATCCACTGTCACGGGACATTTTATTTGCACAACAATACTATGTTCATCATATCGATCACTGTTGCAGTCACCCTAGATATATGGGTAAATTACCTTACTGAACTGCATTTGACAGGTAGAAGCCGAAGAGTCCAAGACACCCTAGAGAATATTCATAGCAAAGCTTGATCTGGACCTAGAGAAGGAATCAAGCTTACAGTCCTTTGTAAATGTATGTACAGAGGAGGACTAAGTAACAGCACCTAGAATACTTCCAGAATACATTCCTTTAAAAAAAAAAACATAGATGAATTTAACTCCCAGGTAGAGATTACCTTGATCCTGGCTAGACTAGTTTTGTCTTGGTGAGTATAGCCAACTAATTGGAAATAGTCTGTTTTGACACAGGTTATCCCTTCTTTTTCCCTTCATAAGAAATGAATAATTGATCTGAAGATTTAGTTATGTTAAGATAAAACTTGAATTGACTGTGGACATCCAAGGCATTGAGTATCCTTTCTCCTCTCATTTTAGGTTTAGGAAAGAAAAATGTGGAGATGGATAGGTTTGTGTGAAGTAAACTCAGACACAACTTTTACTTTATGCATAAAAGAAGGACTAGTTCTCAAAGAAACCCTGTCCCTATGGAAAATGAGATAGGTTTGACTTACCATAAGAGCTTGCAACTCAGATACCTTTCTTGCAGAGGTCAGAGCAATCATTAAAACTGTTTTCCATGCTAAGCATTTCAAGTCAGCTAAATTAGCTAGTTCAAATGGAGCAAGTGTTAGCTTCTTTAACACAAAATTAAGATCACAAGGAGAGGGTCACCAGTTTTATTGGATGCCTCTTATGCAAAAACCCATTTCAGGAACATTTTGAATTGAAACTGCATTGAAAGAGGAGGATCCATCAGCAGATATGCTGAAATGACCAAAAGATAAACCTTGATAGAGGAATAAGATAGGCCATATGCTAGTAACTCACACAACTATTGCAGAACCTGAGAAGAACTAGCTCTGAATGGGTGTTGGTTATGTTGTTGACACCAACTAGAAATCCTTTTCTGCTTGCTAATATCTGATTTTCTAGCAGCAGACTTTCTTACCTCCATTAGTACCTGCTGCACATTCTCAGTAAACAGGAGGATAAAAGGAATTAAAATCCTATCATCCAGTAAATCGGTTGAAGTTGATTGATGTTGGGATGTACCAAATGCCCCTGTTCTTGTATGAGTATGTCCAGTCTATGAAGAAGCTTGCAGTAATTACTCCTGACCATTTCCAAAAGAAGGGAGAAACATGGTTGCCTGGACCAGAAGGGAGTTACCACAATGATCTTGTGGGATTCCTTCTGAATCTTCAGATGTACCCTGGATATTGGTGGAAATGTTAGACAAGCATCCAAGGAAAATAAAAAGCATCTCTCTTCCAGGCCTTCTTTCATGAAGCCCTGGAACAGAATCTTGCCAGCTGATTCTACAGACAGGAGGCAAAGAGGTCTACTTGAGGAACTTCTAACAAATGGATCAAATCTTGTAAGACCCCCTGATCTACTTTCCTTTCATGAGGGTCTGTCCTGGTCCCATTCAGCTTGTCTGCCACACGAATTTTCTCTGATGGAACATAGGATGCCTGTAGAGTTAGATTGTGCTGAGAAGCTGAATCTCAAGCTGACATGGCTGGTTTGTGAGTACAACCTGGTCCCCCCTTATTTGTTGATGCACCACATGACTGTGGCATTGTTTATAACCACTTGAAGAGGTCTCAGGGACCAAAGATGCTTTAGAGAGTTGAGTCCCTTGACCAGGGCAAGCATCTTTTTGATATTTCTGTGCATGCATCTGTTCTTGGTGTCCAATACCCACTGCACTTTCATTCCTCCTGAAACTGATTCCCAAGAAAAGTCTCAAGCATATAAGCTGACTGCCTACTTTGGAGCAGGGAGGGAGAAGGCAAGACATAGATTTAAGTACATCTGTTGTCTCCACCAAAAGATTACTCTTCTGACAAAACCCAGCACTCGGATTTGAAAAGATAAAGGGTGTTGATGTATGGACCAAAGAGAGTTCAGGTACCACTATATCTTTCTCATGGGAAGTCTTGCCAGGGGTCATGAGACTCAAAGATGCAATGAGATCCAAAATCCTTAGTTGTTCCCTTTCAGCGACCAAAGTTTGAGTAGAAAACTTTAGAAATAGATCTAGATATTTCTATATGTTTCTTCCTTCTCCACTAAAAGAAAAAAAATTACACTTTATTCAACTTCTTTTACTGTAATTGTGTCCTTCCTACTTTATTACCTTATTTTTGCTTTGCTGTTTGCTCTTAAATGTTGAAGTGCTTTTATTCTGGTGTATTTATTATTGCTTCTTCTAAGCCTTTTAGTTTTGGTTTTAGAACTTGGGTTTCAGGTCAGTTATTTTATATTTAAGAAGGTTTTTGAGGTCTACACTCTTGTGGACAAACCCTTATCAAAACCCTCTCTCCATAAGTCCATCCAAGTTTCAGAACACTATGTCTGGACAATTCCCATCAGTTTCTCCTACAACCCTGGTCGACATGGGCACACTGAGGCAGTGTAGCAACTGCCTCATGTTTACTGACAGCTCTTTTTTCCTAACACATAATTCTTCTACTTGTGAGAAAAGCATCTATATGAGTAACCTGGAATCCATGCTCTCTCACACCACAGTCAGTACTCCTGACAAAGAGGAGATTGACAGCACAAGCACCACTCACATCACATAGTCAAGCACAACACACACACCCACCTATGCAGAGGTCCTCAATAAAAACTTGCCTAAACAGCAGAGACCTCCAAAACACACTCACAAACATTCCACACACAACACCAAATACATCACAGACAGCAGACAACACACCAGTGTCTCACAAACACAGCCCATAAGGCATAACAATAAACTCACACAGCCCATAAGGCATAACAATAAATCAAGCATACTAGTCACTGGTGGCTCAATTGTAAAACAGACCGATTTGCCAAACACCAGGCTTGACAAGGAGAAGATCATGGTCAGTTGTTTTTCAGGTGCCAGAATCCGCCACATCACTCATACACTTAAATTTCTCCACAACAAGTACAAGTAGGACTCTGTCATTGTCCATGTTGGTGAGAATGACTTGAGATATACCTCCCTGGACTATATGAAGAGAGACATGATTGACCTCTCAGAGTATGTGTCCTAGGCAAGTATGACCCTATCCCTAAGCAGCATTCTACCTTCACCAAGAATGATACCACAATACTGACAAAAAATAATTGACTTCAACAATTGGCTTAGTTTCTGGTATCATTACAAGGGGATCCAGTATCTGTCAGCCTAGGATGGCATGGTTGACAGGCCAGAATGCTTTGCCAGAGATGGCCTCCACTTGTCACCCCTGGGATTCAGGATTCTGGCCAAGGCTCTTGCCTTTTTAGGCAATGTTCCAAAGATAAATCTTCCAACAAAAAAGATCTGTCAAAGAGCAAATTGAAGGTCATGCTGCTTAATGCTAGGAGCCTTAACATGAAAATGCACTCACTGGAGGCTCTCCTCACACTGGAAGATGCCGACATCTGTGCAGTCACAGAAACTTGGTTCAAGGCTGTGGAGAGCACCTCTACCTTACCAGGCTATACCTCATTCCACAAATTCCAACGCTAAAATGAGGTTGGGAAGACTAAGGGTGGTGGAGTCTCTATTTTCATTAAAGACAAGCACACCTCCAGACTGATTTGCCATTATGATGCGCTAAAACTAGGTACAACTGACAATTGGCAAGACACCCATCCAAGTTATGGCCAGCTATAGACCCCTCTCCATGACTCAGGATACCCAATCCTTCTGGCTGGACCTACTTGATTCCATGAAGGTACCCCCTAACACCCTGATCCTTGGTGACTTCAAATACCCCACTATAGACTGAGTGAACTATTCCTGCTCTAATGCACTCACCCAAAGATTCCTTGACTTCATCAGTCCTAATGCACTAGACCAGCTTGTCTCATCCCCCACAAGGGGAGATAACATTCTAGACTTGGTTCTCACCAACATGGGTGACTGCTGCATCACCCCTGTAGTAAGTTCTTCCCTGGTGACATCAGACCATTGGTCTGTCTCATTCGAAGTTTCTATCCCATCCAGTCCCCCCCCCCAGCATAACCAGGCTAGAAAACTTCTCAAAAGCTGACTACAACCTCCTAAGAGAGGGTATTTGTAGCTTCACACCACCGCCCCCTCAGAGGATGCAGACAGCTATGCTGAACAGTATGCCATTGCAGTATACAAGTACCTGTACAACTGCATGGACTCAGCCATACCCAACAGAACTAAAACCTGCTACTCAAGGAAACACAAACTTATGTGGAGGACATCCTCACCAGGCTTTACAACAAAAGGAAGAAACTGTTGTCCAAGGGTAAAAAGGCACAAATTCCCAATTGAAAAAAACTCCCTCCTTAGCCTCAACAAGCAAATTAGATCACTAATGAAAACTGCCAATTAAGAATTGAAACTAGCCTCCAAAACAAAGGATAACCACAAACCCTTCTTCATTCATGCCAGGAACCTCCATGGCAAAGCCCAGGTTTGTTCTGAATTAGTTCTTAACAGTACCACTTACAATGATCCTGTTGACTTAGCCAACCTGCTAGGGCTGTTGACTTAGCCAACCTGCTAGGGGTCTATATTAGGTGATCAAAACTTTAGGTAATCGAATGCTTAAAAATCAACACTTAAACAGCGAAAGCTGTAAATATCAGGTCTATATTATATGCTCGAAGTTTGAAAACTTTGAACGTTAAATAATCAAATTTAAATGTTCGAAGTTTCAAACATCGAACATATAATATAGATCTGTAAATATCGAATGGCCACTTCCATGAATGCTTTTGTAGCAAAAGAATTTGCTTGGCTGTTATCGGGAATCTGCTTTTTTCTCCACTGTAGAGTAATCTTGGAGTTGGTATATTTAGTTAGGGGGTGTGGGGGGCACAGCCCTCCACATGGGTTGTGGGGGGTGAAATCCCCCATTCGATTAGGGATTGGAATTTTTTTTCTCCGGCCAAGCAAATTCTTTCCCTACAAAAGAATTCAGGGAAGTGGCTGTTCGATGTTTACAGCTTTCACTGTTTAGGTGTCGAGCTTTAGATATTTGATTACCTAAAGCTTCGATTTTATAACATAGACCCTCTGATAGCAGATAGGTTCAGCGCAAACTTCACTCCCCAGTCTCCCCCAAAGGCCCATTCGATATCCCTGATACTTGTCCTCCACCTAATATCTCCATAGATCAAGTGTTAAAGACCTATCCAAGGCAAAGAACACAGCTTCTATGGGATCTAAGAGCATCTCAGGCTGTATTCTGCACCATCTCCAGCAAGAACTAGCCTTGCCATTGAGCATAGCCTAAGTACAAGCTTGATTCCAGCAGAGTGAAGAACTGCCATTGTCATCCCCTTGCACAAAATTGGTGCCACTACTGACCCTTGAAACTATCACCCCATTAGCTTGATAAGTCTGATATGTAAGGCCATGGAGCGTATTATTATGGACCTCATAAACAAGGACATAGGCAATCTCCAAGCACTTCACCCCACTCAGTTTGGATTCATCAAGGGCAGATCTTGCCTGTTGAACCGGGTTAACTTTTTTGAGACTGTCACAATGGACCTGGATGAGGTAAAATCAATGCACGCAGCTTATCTTGACTTGGCCAAAGCCTTTGACACAAACCACCACTCGGGCATCATCAAAAAGCTAACACAACTTGGTGTAAATCCCTATCTCATCAGGTGGGTGGCCAACTGGCTCACTGATAGGACCCACAATGTCAAAATAGGTGCCTCTACCTCCAACAGCAGATGTGTCACTAGTAGTGTTCCCTAGGAATCTGTCCTGGGAAACCTACTGCTTGGCATCTACTTCTCAGAGGTCCAGACAAAGACAAAAGGCCTGTGGCTGATCAAGTTTGTGGACAACTCTAAGTTGGATGCTGTCATTGACTCCCCAAATGATGTTAATATACTACAAGAGGGTCTTACAGCAACAAATGACTAGTGCCAAAGTCATGGCCTTCAGTTAAATGCAAAAAAAAAAAAGTATTATTATACCATTCAGCAAAAACACAGCCCCTACTGTTTACCACATCAGTGACAACCCCCTAAGCACACAACTTGTGGTTTGAGACCTGGGTGTACAGGTTGACAACAATCTCACATTCAACCATCATGTAGCGGCAGTGGTCAGAAAAGCCTTTTACTTGGTTCATCTCATAAGTAAAAGGATTGCTTCCAGAACAAAAAGAACATTATTACCTCTCTGTACTCCTCCCTCATTAGGCCAATAATTGAGTACAATGCCCCATTTGGTATGTACCTCTCCAAACACCTGCACCAACTGGAAAGGCCACAGAAATTCCTCACAAAGAGAATCCATGGCCCCCAACACCTGTCCTATGTGGACAGGCTGAAATCACTATCACTCTACTCTGTATCATACAGATTGCTTGGAGGTGATCTGTGTCTCGCCTACCAGGCAATCTTGGTCTCTGCCCTACTAGAGATGCTTCATATCCATAAGTCTAACTCATCATGCATTACCCGATGAAAAGGCCTAAATCTAATATGCAACATTAAGAAAACCCGCTGGAGAGACAGGTTTGTCTCCCAGAGGCTGCCCCATCTCTGGAATAGACTCTCCATACAAGTCAAACAAAGTACACAACTGACCCTCTTCAAGCACAATCTTGATGAGTGGATGGGAAACCACAAATTTGTCCCAGGGGTTCCACCTGTGTTCCTCACTGACAGGGGGACAGGTGCTGATTGAGGTTTCTTTTTTTGGGGATAAACTCTGGGCTAGGTTTGTAAGGGCCCCAGGGCCATTCGCCTAGTAACCTCCTATGATCCTATGATCTATTTTTCCTCTGGAAGAACAGCTTTTTGAACCAAGGTGTCTAGTTGACATCCCAGAAACACAATCCTGTGTGAGGGAGTCAAGAAAGATGATAATGGTCTGTTGGAATCTCAGCTTGTGTAAGAGATCTTTCACCCCAAAAAAGAGAGATTTCTGGCACTTTGAAAATACTCTGCAAAGATAAGCAAGTCATCTAAATATGGGTATAATGTGGATAGCTTGTAGCTTGCAATGAGCTATAACTGGAGCTAGACACTTTGTGAACACTCTTGGTGCAATGGATAGTCCAAAGGGTATGGCAGGGAACTGATAATGTGATGCAAACACATAAAACCTTAAGAAACATCTGAAGTCTGAATGAATAGGAATGTGATGATAAGCATCTTTTAAATCTAATGGTGCTTGGAAACTTGAAAGAGGAAGAGGAGGTAACAGGTTGTAAAGTGGCATCAGTTTAAATCTGGGCACTGCCGCAAACAGGTTTAGGAGAGAAAAATCCAGAATTGGTCTCCAGGAAATTTCTTCTTTGGCACTTGTAACATCCTTGAATAAAAACCCTTCCCTACCTGGGAAGTAGGAACTGGTTTCATCACTCCATGGGACATGTGATGAAGAACCGGAGTTAACAAAAGAGTCTGATCTGGAGGATGAGGAATGACCCCCTGGAAAGGAGGAATTTACTCCCACTGCCATCTGTGACTGATGAATAATTTTCAGAACCCATTTGTCTGAAACTATCTGTTGCCAAAGAGAAAAATGGAGATTCAGACTTTCTGGGAGAAAAACGGGCCAGGGTGGGAGGTGTTCACAAGGTCTCTTAAAAAGTCATTCAGACTTGTTGGACTTTCCTTGGTTTTAGGAGATTCAATACTTCTTTTTGGAGCCCCCTTTTCATTTCTTCTTAAACATTTGTTTACCTGTATTTTGTTGAGACTGTTTATTCTGTTTTTTTGCCCAGACTGGATGAGGAAACAGAAAATCCCTTGGAAATTATGGAAAAGGAAGGCTGAAAAATCTGGATCACCTTGCGCCTTTCATCATACTTTATGATCACCTCTGCAGCAGAACGACCAAATACTCTCTAACCAAAGATGAATTTAAAATCTCATTTTAACATCATCTGTAAGGTTCTGAGAATACAGCCATACAAACCTCCTCAAAACAGTACCAGTGGCCATAGTCCTGGAAGATGTATCAACAGAGTCAGACAAAAACTTTGAACAAAGAGTCATGACCTGTACTATAGAAGAAGCTAATCACCCTTGACGTCCACATCCCACCCCCACCCCCCATTAGGGAAACCTCTATAAAAAACTTCTCCAAAGCCAACTTCATGCTACTCAAGTCAGAAGTGACAGACTTCATGACACTCATGCTGATGGGAACTGAAAGTTTGACTGCTGAATCCTACAGTATGGCACTGTACGAGCACATCCACTCATGCATGAATCGTGCCATTCTAAATAGAACCAAAACGCTGTCCTCCAAAAAAAGGAAGCAAATCTGGTGGTTCCCTGCAAGAAACAAACTATACAACAAAAGGAAGAAACTGTTGCAGAAAAGAGGAAAATCCCAGGATGCAAAAAACTCCCGTACCAGCCTCAGTAAGAAGCTGAGATCCCTCATAAAATCCTCCAAAGCTATTTACGAAAATAAAATTGCCAAAGGTTCCAAGGACAATCACAAGGCATTCTATATTTACATCAAGAATCTAAATGGCAATGCTCAGATCTGCTCTGAGCTACAACAGAATGGCATTAAATATACTGATCCCAAGGATATAGCCAATATCCTGGCAGATCGATTCAGTGCAAACTTCACCTCCCTCTCACCCCCTAAAAGGCCCATCTCAGTACCAAAAGATTGCCAAATTCCATTAATCACAGCCACACAGGTAAAAGACACACTTCCCAAAGCTAAGAATACAGCATCCATGGGACCAGATGATATCCCGGGCTGTGTACTACATGAACTACAAAATGAACTGGCACCTCACCTAAGTGTCATGTTTAATCATAGCCTCACCTCAGGCTTCGTGCCCAATGAGTGGTGTACAGCTACAGTTATCCCACTCCACAAGGGGGGATTCATCTTGGATCCCAGGAACTATCGTCCCATTAGTCTGATGAGCCTGATCTGCAAAGCCATGGAACGCATTATCATTGAACTTATAAACAAAGACATTGGCAAACTTCAAACACTGGACCCCACCCAGTATGGTTTCGTAAAGGGACGATCTTATCTCCTCAACCTGATTGACTTCTTTGAATCAGTCTCCAGAGCCGTGGATGAGGGCAAGGCAGTCCACACATCCTATCTGGACCTCGCCAAGGCCTTCAACACCATCCCCCACTCTGGAATCATAGATAAACTTACTAAGCTGGGCATTAATCCCTACGTCACTCGATGGGTTGTCAACTGGCTTACTGACAGAACCCACACTGTAAAAGTAGCCAACTCAAGATCAAGCTCCAGACACGTGACAAGTGGAGTTCCTCAGTGTTCAGTCCTGGGACCGCTCTTGTTTGCCATCTACTTCTCTGAAGTACAGGCCAGCACTAAGGGACTCTGGCTAACAAAGTTCACAGATGACTGCAAACTGGGAGCCATTATTGAATCCCCAAATGATGTGGATATTCTACAAAAGGGCCTTACAGAAACAGATGCTTGGTGCCAGTGCTATGGGCTCAAACTCAATGCCAAGAAATGTATAGTTATCCCCTTTGGGAAAAAACATGTACCCATGAATTACCACATAAATGGCAGTACACTAAACACCGAAAGTGTGATAAGGGACTAAGGGACACAGGTGGACAGTGGTCTCACCTTCAATAACCACATCTCCACAACAGTCAGGAAATCCTTCTATGTGGCACACCTCATCACTAAGGGCTTTTCATCCAGAAAAAAGGAGGTCATTGTCCCACTGTACTCATCCCTCATTAGACCCATTATATAGCACAACGCCCCATTTGGTATGTACCTCACAAGACATCTGCAACAACTGGAAAGGCCACAGAAATACCTCACTAAAAGAATCACAAACCTAAAGCAGATGCCCTATGCTGACCATCTAAAAAAACACCAGCTATACTCATATAGCCTACTCAGAAGCAATCTCTGCTTAACATACAAGGCCATGTCAAACCCATAGCTGTTGGACATGCTCCACTTAAAGAAATCCCAATCCCTCAGAGCCACACACTCCAGGGATCTAAACCTGGTCATCACAATGAACAAAACATGCTGGAGGGATGGGTTCCTGACCCAGAGACTCCCCATACTCTGGAATAGACTGCCCATGCATGTCAAGCTGAGTGCCTCTTTGGCCCTCTTCAAAAGGAACCTTGATGATTGGATGGAAGATAGGAAATTCACCCCGGGGATCACGTCAGTCGCACTGCTAGACAGGGGACCAGGGAAGTAAATATTCTGGGAAGAAATAGCCAGGGAATTGTTATGGCTAGGCTTGTATAGGCCCTAGGGCTGATAGCCTAGTACCAGCCTATGAACCTATATAAAGCAGAGTTTTCCTCACAAGAAGAAATTGTAGTTAAACATTTCTCATGCTTTCACACCATCACAAAAATTTTCAACATATGAACCTGACAATTCAAATTTCTGAAAATCAAAGTTGCAGATGTATACACTTTTCCCTATACCTATCAATCGTTTTCCCATCTCAATCAGAAAGAGTAGGATTGGAATTAACTAAGTGCTTAGCAGTAGTGAGATCAATAAAACTAAAGCTGATGGGTCAGGTTTGGCAATACTGTATAAAAACTTAAAAGACTGAGGAACTTTATATATCCTATTTGTCTTTTCAGGGGCAGTAGGCTGACTATCAGGAAAATTGCATGCAGTAACTTACGTACCTCCTCTAAAGCAAGCAGAACAGGAGGAATGGATATAGGTCCTGGAAAAATCCTTCTGTAACAACAATTTTCCGAGAGAAAAAGAAACCTCAGTGTTCTCCCACTGAAAACACTGGTAAATTCTAACAATAGTTTTAGAGAAAGAGACCTCCACAGGGAGAATCAGAACCTGAGCTATATTCTGAGTCTGAATCAGAAATCTGAAAGAAAAACCCTGTATCCGTCTCTGCATTTTGCTGTTTAGATCAAGAATCTCAGATCTCAGGAATCCCTCTTTTTTTTACCAGAAACTACTTTACAAGAAGGATCAATATCCTGAATTAATCCCTGAGCCAAGCCCAGAAAATGACTCCTATAAAAATAAAATTGAGAGCGAGTAGATACATGCTTGGTTTTCTGTTCTTTTTTGACAGGAAAAATAGGGCCATCTGTGTTACTAATGGAAGCAGCAGCCTCCCCAGGAATGGGCACAACATTCTAACATAACAGAGAAACCTTCTCTGTTCCCTCTCCGAGGACCGACAAGAGTGGTTCCCCCTTGCCTACTCTGGGGTAGGTGCTGCATCAGAGGTATCCAGGGTAAAAGATGAGTGGTCTGGGGTACAACAAATTGCCAGAGATGGGTGACTAGTTTGCTGTAGTGGTAAAGGCTGTTTTTTTTTTTTTTCTTTTTGGGGCTGGAAGAAGGACTTACCATGATACCAGTAGTCTGTTGCATGGCCAAGCCAAAAATGGTGCCTCTTGTTTCTGGAAGACAAGCAGCAATTGCTGTTAAACATTTCTCGCCTAAAAAGTTACTTTTTTGACAGAAAATCACAGTATAAAGCACTTTAAAACACTATGCCTTTCTTGAAGAGGAAAGTAATAAAACAGCAACAAATTTAAGAAAATGGAAGTTTTTATCCCAAAAGGGAACCTATCTACCAAGCAAAGGAAAGTACAAGCTGACCGTTGATCACTGAAAGCCTCAGAGGAGCATACTCTTCAGTGGCAGTAAAGCTCTGAAGGGTTTTCTGCCCAAACTTTTCTTTTAGTCAGTTCAGCTTGGGCTGCCTGACAGTTTAGGCATATGGAAGGTGCTCTGAAGCTTTGAAAGGAGGAGGTTGGCTGTTATATCCTTGGCAGGACATAACCCCTATAGCTAAGGCTACTGCAGCAGTTGATCAATACATACCTCTCAACTGTACGGATTTTCTCAGAACGTCCAGATTTTGCCTCATATTTTTGGTCCATTTTTCATAAAATTGTGGTTTTCTTGCAAATTAGTGGCAAATCATTAAAGATTGAAGTTAAAAAATAATGACAGACATTTGAGTTTCAGACCGCATACCCATCAGGAAATTCATGCTAATGCAAGACCTGTTATTCTATCAACTTTCTAAGTTTGCAAGAGCAATATTTAAAAACTGTCCCTGTTTTAGGGCCTTTGTCCCACTTTTATTCATGGCTTTATCCAGATTTCTTGCTTTAAGAGGTTTAGAGGTATGGATCAATAATATGAAAATAAAATAATTGTCATACCTCCGGACTGGTGAATGACTAATGTATAGGGATTAATGATAGTACCTTGAGTATCTGGATAGTCTGTTAACTCTAAGTACTGATTTTGCCCTTCTACTACTTGACAGCGATTTGGACTGTTCAGTATTTACTTTGTATCCAGGAAGTGATTCAAATCCCACAAATGTTTCTGAAATCCACCAACAAAATGAATCATTCATAAAGATTAAGAGATCATCTCCAAACAAAGGTAATTTATATTAATTTATAGCTAAGATGACTCCTTCTGTCTTATACTGCCTTATTGTTTATGTTAAGAATTTTAGATACAAAACAAATAAAAGCTGGGAGAGAGTGCAGCCTAGTTTATGCTGTTATGTTATGCTCATTAAAGAATTTTATTTTGTTAATTCACTTGTGCTATGATGGATTCACTGTGGTGGTGGTGCTGCGGTAGCGTTGTCACCTCACAGTAAGACATTGTCCTGTTCGATTCTCAGCTAGAGCATCTTCTGTGTGGAGACATGTGTGAATGGGCGTACCTTCATTGAAGGTTGTGCATCAGGGCTGGCAACTCAGCATGTAAAAATCTACTGCCAATCATTAGCAGACTAATGTTCTGCTGTGGTGACCCCTAACTGGGAAAAGCCGAAAGATTCAACAACAACTTGTGCTATGATGGATGCCAAAAGATTACTGCTTGAGCTGATAAAAGGTATCAGTCTATGGAAAGATACAACAGAGGGTCTTTCCCTGGCTTTTGGATTACTGAACTCTGAGCTGTTTTCTCTGAGGCCAAATACATGCCACGCAATACTTTTTTTGCTTAACATGAGAAAAAGTACTCCAAAAGTATATATGGGTAGGGGGGGTTATTTTCTACAACAATTAATTTTAGCTGCTATCAGTTAGCGTTGATGAATTAGGCTATGAGTAGTTAACACATTGCTTCCTGTAGGTCAGTGTTTGATTTCTCCCCCTTGATTTGCCTGCTGTGTGACTCTGAGCAGGTCATTCAACCAGATGGTGTTCTTTGGATATTGGGCCAGGATCTCTTGGAGCCCATGCCTATTAACCTACCTGTTTAAATAGGGAATTAGAATTGCTGACTCACAGTTTGTAAGATATGCCGGCATTTGTATCATTAATGTTATTAGATAATTGGAATAAGCCATGAGCTGGCAAAAAATGTTATTCAGAGTGCCAGTCTTGCCTTCTGCCCAGAAGTGGTATGAAGTGGGACTTTACCAGATTTATTCTGATGACTAGCTAAATGATGTTGACACTAGTACTGTCATATGCAGAGCAATGCCTTTCTGATTAACCATATTCTAGTCCTGACTTATTTTGTCAGCTATACAGTAAGACTGTTTCAGTATTCTACTTACAATGTCTGGAACATTATTAATCTTTAAGTACTTATAGGTTGCCCAGCAAAGTAGTCACATATACTTTGTGGGGTTTACCTGCTTCCAGCAAGTTATCTAAGTATGTCTTCTGAAATATATATATTTTTAACATAAGTTTGTCCAGTCAGGCTATTCCAACTATCATGATGTCTTATAAACTAATGTAAAAGAAGCAAGGTGATGTTTTACTTAAACTTTGTGCAAGCTAGTGGGTGAAACTGGTTCATCAGAATAGCATGCCATTGTCTAAAATAATTAAATTAGTTAATTATTTACTTCTTTCTGATGCTGTATTTTTGTTTGGTAAGTTCTACTTAATATATGCACTGCCTCTTTAATTGGTTGGCTTTTGTTTATTTAATGATGTTACCAAGGCACCACATTAATTTTAAAAGTTATCTCTTTGGTGATAAGTAGCAAAGTATATTACATAAGACCTAAGTTGCAGATTATTTATGGATTTAATTCTTAATATCTATTGAACTAATTCAGAGTAATTTATCCTTTGGTTTGATATTTCAAGGGTATCTAATAAGGTAGTGATAAACTCAATAGAGATGAAATCTGTAGATCCTTCTGGCATGTAGGAACATTTTGATTTTTTTTTTCAAACTCTTCAACATATTTCCAAGAATATATTGTGTTCTCTGAGCTTGATAGCTTTTTGATCCAGTACTATTTTTGCTTGATGCTCACTACAGAATCAACATGACTCAAATAATTTTACTGTACTTTATCCATGAAGATGGACAGCTTTTGCGATTTTTTAAACAGTCCCGACATTACATCACGTAGCTCTGAATCTACTCTAAAGGATACCATGATTGCCGTGGTCTTGTATTTCCTTGATTGTCATGCAAGCTCTTCTTTGAAGAAAACCTTCAATGATTTTCATTAAGTTACTATTAAAAGTAGACAACATTTCGAGTTTTTCTTTGCATATTCTTCATCTGGCCATCTCGTGAGGTTACAGTCCACTTAGTTAATTTTTTATAGTTTTCTTCCAGACAAAGAATAAGATGTGTGCCTACTTAGGAGTGGAAGATGGTTTTGGATACTACCTTGTTGTCAAAATATATAGCAACATTCTTGGGATTGAATTATAATAAATGCAAAAGGTGAAATGTGGAAGCTTCCAAATCATGATCAGAAATCAGCAGACAGGTTCATGTATACAGTTACTAACCTTGTATGTGAGCTTCCATCTTTGATGCTTGTTTGTCATGATTGTGGTTGGATGCAGCATGGAAAACTATAGCAGCAACTCAGCTTGTAGTCACTAGATAATGCACTTACATGGCAGGAATATGAGTTAGTACAAGCACAGTGCAATATCCCTGTAACAGATAACAAACAAACAAACAAACAAACAAACAAACAAACAAACAAACGAACAACTAAATAAATAAATAAATAAATACTTTACAAATGTGGTGTGAATCTTTGCAGAGTAAAATAATTCAGGTTTATACACTATGCACATTTATTCACTTATTTGTTTGCCTTTATTTACCAGGATGGTCTGGCTGGATAAGTATCCATTTTTAAAAGCAGACTAAATAGAAATGCTCCAGAGAATATAAGATTTCATAACATGTAATAACATTTACAATTAAACATAGAATTTAAGTGGATTGCACAGGAAAGTCGACATGATACAGACATCTGTTCATATAAGCAATTACAATGTACACAACATTTCAGTTGATATAACTAAAAAAATATATAAATGTTTAAAAAGTAAATCATGCATACCTCTCAGCTATCCCTGATTTTCATAAACATTCCTGATTTTGACTCAAATTTTAAGTCTGTACTTCTAAATCCCTCTTAAAATTGGTGACTGTTGGAGAAAAGGCGGTGAATTGCACTTGATAAATAATGATACTAATTAGAATTATATACTTCTTTTATTTCAGAAAATGTATATTAACGTCTTCTTCTTCTCCTTTTGGCTACTCCCATTAAGGGTTGCCACAGTGGGTCATTGGTCCACAGAATGAGTGGCAGCATAGTTTTACAGTGCTGAGTTGTCAGCCTGGTGACCAACCTTTCTCAGAAGGCACACACACACACACTCACACCTAGGGCCAATTTAGAATGTCCAATCTGGCTGCAGCATGTCTTGGGAATGTGGGAGGAAATCAGAACACCTGGAGGAAACCCATGCAAACAGAGGGAGGACATGCAGACTCCATGCAGAAGTTACCCCAGCCAATAATTGAACCATAGAGCCTCTTGCTGTGAAGTGACGATGCTAACTCCTGCATCACTGTGCTATCCAGAAAATGTATATTAACTTAATAGCACTAATATTTTAAGAGTGTCCCAGACTGCCCTGATTATTTCTGGATCTGTCCCTGATTCTGTTGAGATTTGTCCCTGATTGGCTGAGAGCTCTGAAGTCATAGCATTGAGAATATTGGGGTTACAAAACAGGAAGCTTTGGTCAAGACCATTCATGGGATGTTGAGCCTAAGTAGTGTAGGACATGGTGTAAAAAAGACAGATTAGAGTTTGAAATAATGAAGTGATAAACAAGTTATTGTTGGCCTTTTATGCTTAATGTTATAGGCACATGATTAAGTTTGAGACAGGTATGTGATAAACCATGGATTTACATGTGCAGTTGCAGTGCTAGTTTGAGACAAAGGGCTTATATAGTTTGGACATGAAGGCAATTTGTTTTGTGTGGATTTTTATAAGGTTGGTTATGCTTTTCTATAATTTAGACATAGTATTTGAGAAGGGAGAAGCTGCTTGTCTATTGTGCGACAGAATGGAACTATGAGTTATTGAGATTTTGGTTCTACATTTGTAATTTTGGGAATAAAAGTGAATGATGGATTCCAGGGAATAATATTTCTCAAAACAATTGGGGATTAAATAGAGGACTGTTAATCAGGTGGCAGAGAGAGTTTTCTGTCCTAGTCTAGCCAGTTGTGATTTTTAAATAGATGCAGTGGTGGGTTGTATGTGGATGGCTACACACAAAGCTTGAGATTTTGTGCTAACCATGTTTCAGTTTTACTGAGGAGTAGTTATGCTAATTAACGTAGCTGAGAAATAGAATAGATCTAGTACTAGAAAAGCAGTGTCAACGTTGATCTTGGCTCCTGAATTGGGTTGAAAAATATTTTCTACACTAAAAAGAACTAAATTTACATCTTGTTTGTTTGACTGCTTTAATTATATAGAAGTTGAGCTTCCTAGATGAGTCAAGTGTGACATCTTGCAGCTTAAGGTAAGATATGACTTCAATGATGGTTCATCTTTGTCAAGCTGCACTTACTGTCTGGAGGGGTATATCTGGTTAGAGTAATATATATTGTCTTTTTGTGCTTAATTTGAGTTTAGACATAAATATGCATAAGTCGTTGTGTTACGTAAGGAGGTTTGGAATGTTTTCTATTTAAGAGACATTTTTATTTTACTTACATATGTATCCCTTGTTAACCAGGTTTGCCCCACTAGGCTAGTAGCCAAATGTGACCCCAAAGTGGTATTTATACCCCTACTAGACTGGACTGGTTGGAGAGTCGGACCATTGTTGTTGTGATGCTTCCTGCTTCCATTCTGGGGATGTATTTGGCTCAGAGAAGCAGGGAGCTTATTATTATGGTATCAGAAACTGTCATGGAGAATTATTTTGTGCAGGAGGAGAACAAAATGTCAGTTTGTCAGTGAATGTTCAAAACGCTCCTGGTGAAGAGTGGAAGACGAGACTTCACTTCAAATTATGAAGGGGGAGTCTGGAGAAGTTTTGCAGAAGGCTGTCAAGCTTTCTTATGGGGAAAGAATACAGAATCTTAAGCAGTTTAAGAGGGGTACAGAAGAAAAGTGAAGGCCATCTGTCCTTCACAGGATTCAGAGTGTAGATTCCAGCAGGAGCTGCTTGAGGAGAATATCATGGCTGGAGATGAAATGGTTGTTACAACCCACCAATCAGGGTCATATTATGCAGGACTTACTTGTGGCCAGTGAGCCTGAAACTGGAAAGTATATTTCTTGGTGGGATATAATGGATAAAATACAAAAGGAAAATGCAGAACTGTTGAATAGAGAGGCTGTGGAGAAAAATACATCATATGTGGATATAGTAAGACAGAAGGGAAGAAACAAAGGAGAAGCAAATGAGCCTGAAGTGAAGCAGGAATGGAATTACACTGTAAGGATTTTTGGTAAAGAAGATAAGGGACTGGGTCTGGAAAGACATGAGGTATGGGACAATATAATTTCTCCATTAGGAACCAAGCCAGCTGAGAGCTTTTATTCAAATAAATAACAAGGCTTTTTGTGACATTACTTTTGAAAATGGACATGTTGTCAAAGGAAAAAGAACTTCAAAAAGATCAACACATGGCAGGTTCAGGTTAAGGCACTTTAATCTTGCAGCAAGGAGACAAAAACGTGCTAATACAGAGTTTGTCTAACTAGAATCAGGAAGTGAAGCTATTCTTATACATTTCTTACAAGATATTGCCTACCAAGCTGATGTAATAAATCACAAGTTCTTTCAATATTATTTCATAGCAGCTGTTTGTCTATGATTTTCTGCTGGCACATCAAGTTTACAAAAAAAAAACTTCCTAAGAAAAACAACATGGCCTTGATGACCACCGGTCAGATACAACTTCTCACTATGCAATGTTACCACTCAAGGTATGGCTAATTCGAGCACAAAGCAAGTACAGATTATAGTTCATTTCTTCAAGCAGTCTTTGTTCGATGTATCTTTCTTTTCTGCAGCTGTGCATGTTTTCATAACACGAACAGAGCTTATTGTTCAAGTTAAATAACATTATAGAAAACAGTATTGTTCTATTCATTTATTTTCCTGACCTAGCAGATAATCACCTGCTTCTCAGTAAATTTCCAAAAGGCATAAACATGAATTTTGCTGTGCTAGCAAATACTAGGTCAGAGAGCCATCTTGCAATTTCAGAAAGCATACTGCAGTTTGAAAAGCATCTTGTAATTTCATACAGAATTAAGCTGTACATAAAATAGAATGAAATGTGTTAACCCTTTTAGCTTCTAATAAGCACTAAACATATACATTAATACATATTTTTCTAACATTTCCCCCTGTTAATACTTTTTATTCTATTTTCAAAAGCATAAACAGTTGCTTCTTCTCCTAACCTCTTTCTGTTCAGAATTTGCAGTTAAGAGAGTCATTTAGTTTAAACTTATGAAAGTGTTTTCATTTTTCAACAGTTCTTCAATTTCAGTACTTTGATACAAAGTCTCAGAAGCTGAAACGTCTATAAAATCTTTGATTAATCTTTTCATGCAGGGAATACCACAACAAACGCACACTCCTAATAGGAGTAATCCCACACAAATGGCAATCAGGATGTTCATTAGGATGCTACCCCACCCCCCAAACAAATTCTGGAAAAAATCCGTCAGTGGGTTTGGGCCTGGTTTGGTCATGGCAGACACTTGCTGAATCACCGCAAGATGGTTGTTTATCTCATGCTGGTTGTCAGGAATATACAAACAGCACTCCTCTTTTATTAAAGTGCACGTACCACCTTTCACCACTAGGGTGAAGTCGAGAGCCATGCGGTTTTGAAGCACCACAGTTCTTATAGCGTTCAATTCATCAGTCACTAATTCGAGAGCAGAAAAAGTTGCATTGCTCATTACTTCGAGAAGTTTGGACAGTTTTCTCAGCTCCCAAATCGATTTCACTGCGCCATATGCAGGGGCTATACCTGCCCACGATATAATAATGTCACTCTAGTCCATGTGTGTCAGTTTATCTTTATTTTTCATGGAGTTATGATTTGTCCAGCCTGCTTTGATTCATCCCATTGGATTCTCAGGTCTCTTGATTGGATTTCCAGGTTTCTTGGTGACCTCTCTGACATTTCGAATTCTTCTCTGAGGCAAAACTGCAGTGTGTCGTATGGCCGGAACCAGGTAACCCAAAAAACAACTGCCGGACCAATTTTCAGGTAACCATTTGTATGCCTTTTTCCCACACACAAAATAACAATTCTCTACTTTAGTATTAATATATACTTGCCCTGCATGAAACATTTTCTTATCAATGATAGATAGTTGTTTAAAAAGAACAGGATTACGCTGTACTTCATCAACCGTTTTGTGCATTAATTCAAAGTATGAGTCTTAGTTTGTATCACGAATATAACCTGCATTATTACCTTTGATATAACATTTGTAAGGAACAGTCACATTACAATTGCTCCAACCCACCTGTATAGTATCATTTTTGTAAAAACATACAATTCCCTTTTGTGTAACAGGCAGGTACAATGCTATTTTGTCTTGTGATTTCACAATTGTAGTATCAAAAATCAAATTTTCCCAGGTCTCACTGACCCCTAGGGGGACAGCAGTCATTAATAATCCCCTGTATGCTGTTGGTATAGTTGTGCAAATCCAGCAATTCTAAACATTAAAAGTTTCAGCATACACATATTTAATTGCTTGGTAAGTGTTAAAGTTTGGATGTCAGTCTATGAGTAATGCATCTCATTTATTCAGTTCAGCTCGTGTGGCTGGAAAAAGGAAAGGCCACAGCAAAAAGATTAATGTTATCAGTACGGTTAATAGAATGATCATGCAATACTTTTGAGGTTGTTCTGTATTTCTATTTGCTCCGTATCTGGTCATTTTGTTCTTGTGTAACAGTAACAAGTTTTTTGTCCAGTTCAAAGTTTTTAACCAATTTACAGTGTGTCAGATGAATCCGGGATGCTCGCTCTGCGATCTTGACTGCAGTGGGTGTCGACAGTAGCACTTGGTATGGCCCTTCCCACTTCGGTGAGGTCCAATTCTTCCTCTTGATGACTTTCACCCAGACCCACGTGCCTGGGACTACTGCTGCTTCCGATGGTCTGGTTTGTTCTTTATCTGAAACAGAATTTAACGGCAAAAGTTGTTTATTACTTAAAAGTCATCTCATATATTCTGCAAGTGAACTGTCAGCCTCCTAGTCTGCAGGCATGAGAGGTTTCCACTGAGGTATATAGTATGCCCTCCCAAATAATTTTTCAAAAGGAGTTAACCCCTTTGCATTCAGAACAGTTCTCATGCTCAACAATGCCAGAGGAAGGCAGTACACCCAGTTCTTTTGTGTCTCACTAATTAATTTCTTAAGTTTGTTTTTCAAAATTCCATTATGCCTCTCTGCTTATCCTGCAGATTGTGGGTGGTATGCACAATGGTTCTTTAAGGAAATTCCGAAATATCGGCTCAACTGTTGTATAATTTGATTTACAAAGTGTGTGCCATTGTCACTGTAGATCTTTTCCGGTATGCCAAATCTAGGAATTTATTTCTTTAACAAGGACTTTTGCAACAGTAGCTGCATCTGGATTTTTGGTCAGAAAAGCTTCCACCCATTTGGAAAACATATCTATAATGACAAGGCGATACTTCTTATTTTCACATTTGTTTAGTTCTATGAAATTCATACAGATAGTATGGAACGGGTACGGTGGTGTTGGGAAACTCCCTTGCTTAGGCTTCAATGCACCTTGTGCATGATGCTTGTTACAAACATGACATGCTGCACAAAAATTTTTTGTGTAGTTTGTAAATCCATATGCTGTGAACACTCGGTTCACTAACTGTACCATCCCCCTGTTGAGACATGGCACTGCCCATGGCTCAACAAAGCTGCATATCTAAACAAATTAAACGGCAAAATCAGTTTTCCTTCTTTGGAGATGTACAGCCCATCTCAAGAATTGCTCCTCTTTTATCCATTTCTGTTTATCTATTTTCATAGTAAGTGTCTGCATTGTTTTCAACATTTCTAATTCTAAAATCTCAGAAGGTTATAATTCCTCACTCAAAAGAAATACTTCTGAAGCTGAAGCTGCCTGCTTTGCAGCTGTATCAGCTCTTGCATTACCTTTTGAAATCCTATCCTGTCACTTGGTATGAGCTACACATTTACAAATAGCTACTTTCTGAGGTAACTGAGTGGATTCTAACAAATCTAAAATAAATTGCACATGATTAATCGGTTTACCAGTAGATGTTATCATTCCTCTATTTTTCCACTGTTGTGCAAAAACATGTACAGTATAAAAAGCATACTGGCTGTCAGTAAAAATGTTCACACATTTACCCTTTGCCAAGGTACATGCCCTTGTCAAGGCAATCAATTCTGCTGCTTGTGCAGATAAGTTGTTTGGTAAAGACTTTGCTTCTAAAATCTCAGTATCAGAAACTACTGCATACCCCACTACGTTCTGTCCTGTAGGACCCCTTCTGCATGAGCCGTCCACGTAATATGTCACCTCAGCATCATCCAAGGGAACATCCGTCAGATCTTTTCTAGGCAGTGTTTTTTGCTCAATCTCCTGCAGGCAGCTGTGTGGTGTGCCATCCGGAGGGGTCAGGAGCAAGGTAGACGGATTTAAAGTTGTACATCATTCAATTGTCATATGAGGTTGGCTCAATAGTATAGTCATACAGGAAAGACGTCTAGCAGGAGAAAGATATGCTACTTTTTCTTGCAGTAAAATAATCGCGACTGCATGAGGCACTCTCAATGTGAGAGGGTGGAACAACACTACTGAGGCCGAAGCCTGTACTGCCATTGCAGCTGCAACTACTGCTTGTACACAGTGGGGCAGGGATCGCACCACTGGGTCCAGCTGTGATGAATAGTAAGCTATGGGGCATTGCTTATCCCCATGTTGCTGTGTTAACACTGATGTCATATAACCTTTCTTACAATCTACAGTTTGGAAAAACGTTTATGATAGTTTGGTAATCCTAAAACTAATGAGGATGCTATCAATTGTTTCAGTTTGCAGAAAGCTGATTCTGCTTCTGATGTCCATTGTAATAAATATTGTGCTGCCATAGGCTTCTTGTATATCAAGTTGGTCAGTGGAGCAGACTCCAAGGCATAGTTTGGAATCCAACTCCGACAGAAGTTAGTCGCGCCCAGGAAGGACATCATTTCCTTCTTGGTAGTTGGTTTGGGTGCTTGTAAAATTGCTATTTTCCTATCTTCATCTAATGTTCTGCCTTCTTTGGATATTACATATCCCAGGTATTTAACCTGCTTTTTCCAAAGCTGCAATTTGTTTTTGTTTACTTTATGTCCTTGAGTGGCTAGAAATTGTAGTAATGCTATGGTATCTTCTCTGCATTCTTGCTGGGTGGGGGCTGCCAGCAGGATGTCGTCTACATAAAGTAAAATTTGGCTGCCTCTTGGTGGGCTAAATCCCGCCAAGTTGCTTGCCATCTCTTGTGCGAATATTGTTGGGCTTTCACAATACCCCTGTGATAGTTGCGTGTATGTATACCTTTTCCCCTGAAATATGAATGCAAACCAATGTTGGCTGTCAGGGTGTATTGGTATCGAAAAGAACGCATTGCTAATATCTACCACAGAAAAATACTTCTGTTGAGGCTTCAAATCATTCAATAAAGTGTGTGGATCTGGCACTGTAGGTGCCCTGGGTATAATTGCATCATTTACAGCTTGTAAATCTTGGACCATACGCCATTCTCCATTTGCTTTCCTGACAGGAAATAAGGGTGTGTTACATGGTGAATCAGGAGATTCCACCAGTACTCCTTCTTTAAGCAAAGCTGCTATTATAGGTTTGATTCCTACTTCTGCATATTTTCTTAAGGGATACTGTCTCTTTTGAGGTCTAAATGCTGATTTTGGCGTAATAGTAACTGGTCCTGCTGTATGAATTAGTCCTACATCTGACTTTCCTGTTGACCAGAGAGTTTCTGGTATGCTCCATAAGGCATTTTCTTCCTCTTCTAGTAAGAGTGCTAATCAGCTGTCCTCGCTAGACTGCAAGTGTACAGCTGGGTGTGTCTGTGTTATCCAATTTAACTTCTGCTTCTGTACTCCCTGTTCTGACAATTCTAGCTCTGTCTGTTTTTCCCACTTTGTGACTTTTTCTCCTAGATCTGCCCATTTCACATTCTTGTCCTTAGTTAAACTAACATGTGGTAATCGATTAGATTTATAGAGTGCAAAGAATTCCTGGGGCAATGAACAGCTAACTACACTGTTCCCTTCTGTGTCCCAGTACAGATTACGTAATACTAATCTGTTTGCATGGTTTTTGAACAGTTCTTGCTCATATTCCTTATCAGGTCCTGGTGTGCAACAATAATACAGAGTACAGTGCAACAAATGCTGTTTATCAGTGTCAAGGGAGGGGGACTTACTGATGGCTATGTTCATCAGTTCTTCGGTTACTGCCCCTGGACCAGTTGTGACTAAGTCCTGGCTGTACCAATAAAATGTTTCACCCTCCGGTCGCACCACAAAAGTATCCATTTGTCACTGTGCTTCCATACCCTGCATAATTGGAACTACTGCTATGCCAAATATTTGCATAAGATCTCTGCCCAAAAGGTTTACTGGGCATTTTGCAGAAACAACAGTTTTGCTTTTCTGGGTCATCCCTGAAACAGGGTCAGTTATTGCTATGTTATGGGAGAGTGGCTGCCGATACAGCTGTCCATTAGCTGCTTTCACTAATATGTAATCAAGTGATTCTGAATTTTCTGGTAGTTTGGAAGGATGTATCAGGGTCCGTGAAGCCCCTGAGTCACACAGGAATTTAACTTCTCTCCCCTCTACCAGAAGTGTAAGTTCTGGTTTCTTGTCTGCTAAATAGAGCTCTAGACTCAATAATGCTAAGTCTAAAATTTCACTTTCTTCACCATCTGCGATTTCTTGCACTTCCTCTATTTCTTCTATCACATCCTCTACTCCCTCTATCACATTTGTATTTGTCTTTCCTCGGTTACTCCCTTCTAGTGATACTTGACTATCATATAGTCAGTCCTCACCCTCCTTATCTTCCATGGCTACCTTCTTGTTTTGCTTGCAATCTCTTGCTAAATGTCCCTTTTTCCACACTTAAAACATTCACCCCTTTTCTTTGTCTCTTCAAACTCTTCTGATTGTTTATCAGATTGTTTGTTTCCCTGGGCATTTTTCTTGCCCTTTTTTCTGGACTATACTACATAAACTTCTGCTCCATCTTCTACAGCAAATACTTGGGCTTTCTTTTTCTTTTTACTGTTAAAATGCCTTTCGGCATCTCTAGCATATTCAAGTAGTGACTGTAATCTACTTGTACGATGGTCTACCATGTGCTTTGTGATAAAGCTGCTTATAGGCAAAATACTGCCTTTCAAAAATGCATTCTTTGGCTGTTGCTCATACGGGGATCATGTGTTTGGTCTTGAGGTACCTGCATTCCACAATGGTTATTAAAACACTCAAATAATCTAGCATAATATCTGTCAACAGTTTCACCTTCCTGTTGGATGCATTGATTTATGCAAGTCCAGTCTGCCCTAGGCTTCCACTTCTCAGAGATTCGGTCTGTTAGACATTTCACTTTGTTATCCAGTTCTGTGTTGCTATGTGGGAGTGGCTTGTGTTCTGCGTCACGGGGATTCCAGTTGCCACTGATCATGTGCCAATCTCGACCTACGATTTGTCTAACTACTTTTTCTACTTCTTCTCCATTTAAATGATAACTTAACCTCATGCCCTGTAAGTCTTCTAAGAATTTTCTAAAATTAACTTTTGGATGGGGAATTCCCTCTGTGGCTTTCCGGATGTCTTCCGGTGTCCACGGCCTATATACTAGGAGAGTCGGGTCCTGTCCTGCCTGTCCTGCCTGAGGATTTGGTACTTCTATGAGTGGACATA
The DNA here is from genome assembly GCF_019279795.1 of Protopterus annectens. NCBI lineage: Eukaryota > Metazoa > Chordata > Ceratodontiformes > Protopteridae > Protopterus > Protopterus annectens. Next base: position 1,678,814,143 of record NC_056737.1, read on the forward strand.
TCTCTTCTTCATTCATAGCTCGTGAATTTTTGTTTATTTGATATAACTCAGTATCCCCTCTTAAGTAACGTGTTCGAGACCTAGTCTCGATGGGATCTCTAACATACGGTCTTGGCTTCGCAGTGACAGCCGGGTATAGTGGAGGTGGACCAGCTTGTCCACTTGCTTCATATTCTGGTGCGGGAAGCGGGGGGGGGAGGGGCTGATGCTATTGCCAAATTATTGTCTTCTTTATCTAGAAACATAGCTTTAGAATTATTACCTTTTTATTCCCTACGGTTTGCTTCCTCAATCCACCTGTGTGCCTCAGGAATGCCTAATTGACGTTGCTTTTTTACCTGACCTTTTGCGTCGGTTTTAAGCTGTTTGATAAGTTTAATAAGCAAGGATTTTTCTAATTTGCCATCAAATTCATATTTATTAACCCATTTTGTATAGTATCTAACATTGTCGGCACATTGTAATTGCATATATTTTGCACCTTCAGTTAGCGGTGGGTCTTGGGAACTTTTTGTGCTGCACTTATTACCCATATTGTTCTGACTGTTAAAAAATGTTACATAACCCTTCTTATTTTCACGTGATACCACGATTTTTCTGTTTCACAGTTTATCTAGAATAACTGCCTTACCTATTCTGTTTCCCTGATCTATGACAAGACTGCAATCTTTCTGTCCCTGACTTGTACAAAACAAATCTCCTGACAGATGATTCAAATCAAGTCCCTGATCTAAAACAGAAAAAAAGGTAAATTTCACCTTACCTGAGCCTCCGTGCTTGATCACCAGGTTCGATGGAAAGCCATTAACTCGTCCTCCAGTCGCAGATCAGAAAAGTCGCTGGCCTCTTTTGAATGACAATTCAGTCAGAGGTCTTTTAGAGCAGAAGAACCAATGTGGTCTCTTCCCCGTATGGTTTCATGCCACCTGGCCCATCTGACCTGAGGCGAAGTGAGAGTTTCCGGTCCGAAGGACCAATCTGCCAAAGGAAAAACAACTTCAAAAAGATCAACACACGGCAGGTTTAGGTTAAGGCACTTTAATCTCGCAGCAAGGAGACAAAAACGTGCTAATACAGAATTTGTCTAACTAGAATCAGGAAGTGAAGCTATTCTTATACATTTCTTACAAGACATTGTCTACCAAGCTTACGTAATAAATCACAAGTTCTTTCAATATTATTTCATAGCAGCTGTTTGTCTATGATTTTCTGCTGGCACATCAAGTTTACAAAAAAAAACTTCCTAAGAAAAACAACGTGACCTTGATGACCACCGGTCAGATACAACTTCTCACTATGCAATGTTACCACTCAAGGTACTATGGCTAATTTGAGCACAAAGCAAGTACAGATCATAGCTCATTTCTTCAAGCAGTCTTTGTTCAATGTATCTTTCTTTTCTGCAGCTGTGCATGTTCTCATAACATGAACAGAGCTGATTGTTCAAGTTCAATAACATTATCGAAAACAGTATTGTTTTATTCATTTATTTTCCTGACCTAGCAGACAATCACCTGCTTCTCAGTAAATTTCCAAAAGGCATAAACATGAATTTTGCTGTGCTAGCAAATACTAGGTCAGAGAGCATCTTGCAATTTCAGAAAGCATACTGCAGTTTGAAAAGCATCTTGTAATTTCATACAGAATTAAGCTGTACATAAAATAGAATGAAATGTGTTAACCCTTTTAACTTCTAATAAGCACTAAATATATACATTAATACGTATTTTTCTAACACATGTGATGGAAAAATGTATATGTTTAAAGCTTTTCCTAGAGAAACAAAGAAAAAGAAACTTTAAAAAAATGTGAGTAATATCTGTAAAGAAATAATGAATATTTCCAAGGTTTATGATAACAGAGGTTTATGGGCTGGGGAATTGGATTGCAATATTACAATGAGAATGGAAAATGATATACTTGTGCATATTCTTAGTATTATAAATGTTGAAGGACAAAAAGGGAAAATATTGGAGGTAACCAAAAACATTTTTTCTGTGGCAAAGCAAATCATTTGATTATGAATTGTGTTAAGAGAAAATGTTATTTATGTGGTGAAATAGGACATGATGCAAAAAAAAAATGTGAATTGAAATTTTATAAATGTAACAAGGGTGGACATATGAGGCTGAACTGCAAAGAGGAGAAGGGTGGGTTAGAAAAGATAAACATGTTACAGTAATGGAAACAAGAACATACACGAAAAGATGTTGAAGTAATAAACCAAGAAGAACAGGGACAGTAGCAAGAAGTAGGTTTTGAATAAAGGAAACAATAAGAAATATGGATATAAGTGAATTACAAAAAGAGAATGAGTTAAACATAGAAAAAGGGCCCAAAATTAGTGATGAAAAAGATGTCAGCTGGAAAATTATTTAAAGAAAAAAAGAATTCTAGTGGTAAAAGGGTGTGAGAGAAAAAAAGAAAATTTATAGGGTTAAACATGAAAAAAGAAAGGAAAAGAATGGAGGGTTAATTATATAATTATATTTATCTTATAATATAGTTTGGAAAAGGAAAAGATATAATTGTAGAATATTAGCAATAAACATAAATAGTTTAAAAGTGCTAGAAGGTTAGCAATTATAGAATGGTGTAAAAGGTGGATATGGATGTAATAATATTGGAAGATACAAGACTATTAATGAAAGAAGATAGGTTGCAAACAGAAATTCTATGTGGACATGATATAGTTTGGAATTTATGTCAAGATACTTGTTCAGGGATAGGTATTCTAACAAAGAAGACAGTTAAAATTCTGGATATAACACTAGTAATAATGGGAAGGATAATGATTATAGATATAAGATAGAAACAGAAGGTGTACAGATTAATTGTGGTGCGTGCTAATATTGCAAACAAAGAAAGGGAATATATGTTTAGTCAAATACTAAATTATGAGGCTGTAAATATGGAAATTCATGACAGAAGACTTTGTGATTTAAGGAAAAATAAGAACAAAGGTGGTGGCATTAAGGAAGTTATGGAAATTATGAGACGTGGTAAATTGAGCATTTGGAATAACAGTGACTGGACAGATAGCAGGGAAGTTTTTAGAACAAAGATTGATTATTTTGTGATATCTGAAGGAATACAGATAATTGAAGATGGTATAGTGAAAACTATATTTCTGATCATAGATCTGCTTGGATAGAGATAAAAGATAATAAAGATGTCATTAAAATAGGTAAAGGTTTAAAAAGATTATACAAGAAAGAATGGAAAGGAAAATGGTAAATGTGTTTAGAATTATGGGAATATCATATCAATATGAGACAATTCTATAGAAACTGGTCAGAACTGTGGGTTTCTTTTAAGAATAAATATAAACAATGTTATATAACTTGTCAAAGGAACAAGAAGAAATAAGTAAAAAGCAAAGTATAATAAGTTAAATAGTATCTGATAATCTAGAAAAAATAATTATAACAAATTTATAAGATAAATTAAGAAAAAATGAAAAGCTTATTATTCAAATAGAGATACCTTCTTCAGGAAAAAAAAGAGGAGGTAGCTCCATATCATAGTAAAATAATAAAAGATGAAAGTGTTATTAGGGAATTGAAGGAAGAAAATACAGAGAGATAAAAAATATAATAAAAATAGTAGTGGATTATGTTCAAGCAATGTTTTGAGATAAGAAGATAGAACAAAAGATGATATAGAAGGTAAAAGCATTATCAGATTAAGATAACAGGGATTTGGAAAAGAGAATAACAGCAGAAGAACCAGTCAAAATATTCAGGAAAGTGCGTTTAGAAACAGCAGTAAGACTGGATAGGATAGAATACAAGATGCATAAGAATTTGACAACAGTACAAAATAATTGTTTTATAGGAGTGCTAAATGAGTGGCTGGATATGAGTTTTACTTATAAGGAACTATTTTGTGCGGTATTTAAATTTGCATGGAAAAAGCGTGATATAAATTATATTCAGAATTGGAGTTCTATAGCATTAAATAATACAGCTTATAAAATCTTTATGAAGATTGTACAAAAAAGGTAAACTTTTGCATATCTTACAGGGTACCTTATATAGTATTAAAGGTAATGGATGCCAATAACTATTAAAGGTGGTTAGAGAATTAGTGGATAACATATTAAATATACATGATAAACTATTAATTATGATAGATGATTTAAGAAAGCTTTTGCTTCTATATAACATGGAATTCTATGGGATATATTTAATTCTTACAATATGTGTAAAATGAAGAATATGTGTGTTATGTCTTATAAATAAGATAAAGTAAAAATATTGATCAATGGGTTGTTAAGTGAATAAGTAAGCATTATGAGAGGAATTAGACAAAGAAGCCCTTTTAGTGACATAATATTAACATTAGCAATGAATGCAGTATCAAACAGGATATGAAATATGTAAGATATAGAATGCAGTATCAAATAGGATATGAAATATGTAAGATATGTAACTATAGAAGAAATTGAGATCCCCAATGAGTTATCTTGTTTTGTTGATGACATTACATTAATATCTAGACAGACAGGGGCAGGTAGTAAGGTTATTGGTCTGTATTGGTTTAGGTCTGGTGTGAATCCACTTTTGTGAATAGGATATACTGTGTCTGTCTTCCAGTGAAGTGGAACTGGAAGCTGAATAATAATTCTATGAGGAGTTTGATACTTATATATCTCTTATAGTTGTATATCTTTACAATCTTACAGGACATAAGCTCAAGTTAAGTTGTAGTAATTGGGTATTGTTGCTTAAGTCATTCTCACGTTACTGTTGATTGCAAAGATCTTATGTGGTTGGAAGTAACTTTGAATAACTAAATAGATTCATATGAAGAATATACTGTCAGGCAAACTGGTATAATTAGGGTTCATGTATGAGGTAGAAACATTAGTGGTTTTTAAAACTTATAGACTGTGATAACTAAGGCAAGGTGATGGGATGATCTGTGGAATGAAATTGGTAGAGACTTAAGATAAGTTGTCAGGTTATCAGTGCTGCAAAAAAAGTTAAGTGTGCATTACTAAATCTTCCCACAACTGAAGAAGTACAGTGAGAAGAAAAGTAGTAAACCTGCTAATATGGTGACACAGGAAGAAAACATCTTATAATTTGTATGCAATACAGTGCAATGGCAATATGGATAATATGCTGTAAGCATAGGTCTCAAATGTTCTAAATTGTCCAGGATGTCCTATTTTATTTAGAAAAAAACTGCAACCCTCCAGCCACCCAGCTATATGCTGTAAGTAATCCCAAAACAGAGTAAGGAGGCTGAGTACCACCTCTGAAATAGCTGATGTCACAGACACGCATGAGCATGTGTGCCACATAGACAGTTCTGTCTATCAATAGCTGATGTCACAGACATGCATGAGCATGCGTGCCACATAGACAGTTCTGCCTATGCGAGAAGTGTTTTGCAGTGTATTGCTTCCAGAGGCTGCTACCAAAATTTTATCATGCCCACAAGCTCTTGCTTTGGTATTAAGTAACCATGAGGATGCAAGGTACATGACAACCCAGGATCCAGTTCCCCAAACCAGGACCTAGTACCAACAGCAATCCATCTCCCCCCATTGCCGCCCATACTACCAACCCTAAATACCTTAAGATCTTGACCATCAATACCCAGAGTCTAAGAAACAAATTAGCCCACTTCCACGCTTGGCTACCCATATCCAACCTGACATAGCAGCTGTCACTTAGAATGGCTAAAACCCAACATTTCAGACTCTGAAATACTACCTCCCTGGGTTTCACGTACTTAGACAAGACCGCCTAAAAAAAAAAAGAAATCAAATAACCAGAAAAGCATATGTGTTATGGTCCTATATATTCCCCCCTGGAAACAACATTAACACACTTGAGGAAATTCTTCTATGGTTCATAGATTCATAGATTCATAGATTAGTACTAAGCTAACTGCCCTTGTGAGCCATTTTAAGCCTAGCCAATTATCCCTTGTAAGACTCAAACCCTGCACCTTGTGTTTGTAAGGCAAACAACTTAACCATTAGGCCACCCACCGAACCCAAAAAAAAATAAACAGCCTCTGCAAGGCTCGAACCCAGGACTCTGCACACAATAGCCAAAGTGATTTACCACTAAGCCATGTCATAACTCATATAATATCAAGCTTGAGACATGCATCCTAGGAGATGTGAACATTGACTGGAACAAAATTACTGCCAATAACCCCACCATTTCAATCTATGAAATTTCACTGAACGCACAAATGCTATAACCAGACCTAATAAAAATAATCCCCCAGGCTCCATACTGGACTGGATCCTTGTCTCCCACCCAAACAAAATCTTCCACACTGGCACCTTACCAGACTCTATCAGTGATCACTTAGCAGCCTTCATCCATAGAGCAACCCCCTCCTCTCCTCTTCTACACCAATATATTCATACTCGGAATCTCAGCAACTTTGACCCTACAACTTTTTCCAATTCTCTCAAACTGATAAACTGGGACACTCTAAAAACTCTACCTCTGGACAGTGCTGTCGAATTCTGCAACTCAACCTTCTTAGACAGTCTTAACTCCCAAGCCCCTGCAAGAATAAAATGTATAAAAACCAATTCTGCCCCTTGGCTTAGAAAAGATACCAAAACACTCATGCAAAAAAGGGACAAGACCTGGAAACTCTACCATCGTAATAGGCACCCTGACACCCTTCTTAAATATAAACAACTCCACAACTTAGCCAAAAAATGTATCATAAAAGACAAAAAAACTTACTATATCAGACTCCAGTCTAACCACCCCTCTAACCCCAAACAATTCTGGAAACCCATCAACTCACTTCTCAACCCAGGCACCAAAAACAACCCTTGCCCTGGCACTAGTAAAATTGACCCAGAAATAGCTATTCTGTTCAACTCCATCTTTACAAACACTATAGCAGAACACACTAAAACATTTCCAATCAACAACACCTCCCCTCAAATCAACCCCTCTGCCCAACATTCCACCCCAAACTCACCTCCCATATTCCACCTCAAACCCATTCCCACCTCATATATAAAACAACTTCTCTCTAAGCTTAAGCCTTGCTCCAATGCCCCTGACAATATCCCCCCACTCTTTGTAAGAATTGCAGCAGACAGCATCGCCACCCCCATTAGCATGCTCATCAACAGATCCATACAAGAATCATATGTCCCCAAACTGTGGTGTACAGCCTTTATCCTACTCCTCCATAAAGGAGGCAAAAATAATAGCATCTCCAACTTCTGACCCATAGCAATTCTCTCCCCTATTTCAAAAATTCTTGAGAAATGCATCCACCTCCAGCTCATAGGTTCATAGGTTCATAGGTTCATACTAGGCTATCTGCCCTAGGGCATTTATAAGCCTAGCCAGAGTGTGTATGGCTTTTGCCACCCATTTTAAATTAATTTTGCTATGCCCTTTTTCGAGGTTAGTATACTGTGCCTCTGTCTAACAGTGACACAGAAGTGATACCCGGGGTAAACCTACGATCTCCCATCCACTCATCAAGATTCCTCTTGAAGAGAGTCAATGAGGGACTCTGCCTAACCTGGATTGGGATTTTATTCCAGAGTGAAGGGAGCCTCTGGGTTATGAATCTGTCCCTCCAGCATGTCCTATTTATTCCAGTGCTGAGGTTCAAGTCTCTCGAGCGCGTAGCTCAATGGGATTTGGATTTTCTGAGGTGCAGCATGTCCATTAATTCCGGGTTGGACATGGCTTTATACGTCAGGCACAGATCGCCTCTGAGCAGGCGGTATGCCACTGAGTAGAGCTGGAGTTTCTTTAACCAGACAGCATACGGCATCTGTTTGAGCCCCTTGATCCTGTTGGTGAGGTACTTTTGGGGTCTTTCCAGTTGCTGCAGGTGCCTGGTAAGGTACATCCCAAAAGGGGCATTGTACTCAATTATGGGCCTGATGAGGGATGAGTAAAGAGGCACGATGACCTCCCCTGATCTAGATGTGAATCCCTTCATGATTAGGTGGGCTATATAAAATGCTTTTCTAACCACTTTGGCCACGTGGTTGTCAAATGAGAGATTGCTATCAACTTGGGTCCCCAGGTCCCTAATTACTTCTTCTGTATTTAATGGATTACCACCTATGTGGTAATTTGTGGGCACTTTGTTTTTGCCAAAGGGGATGACTATACACTTTTTGGCATTTAGCTTGAGGCCATGGCTCTGGCACCAGTTGTCTGTTTCTATGAGGCCCTTTTGGAGGATGCTTGTGTCGGCTGGAGAGTCTATTATGGCGCCCAGTTTGCAGTCATCTGCGAACTTGGTCAGCCACAGTCCTTCCATGTTGGCCTGTACCTCCGAGAAATATATACCGAACAAGAGAGGTTCCAGGACTGAGCCTTGTGGGATGCCACTTGTAACTGGTTTGGAGTCTGACATGGCTCCAGCTATTCTAACCATGTGGGTTCTGTCCTTGAGCCAGTTTGCAACCCATCTAGTGACATAGGGGTTTATATTTAAGCTGGTGAGCTTATCTATAATGCCCGAGTGGGGTATTGTATCGAAAGCTTTTGCAAGGTCCAGGTAGGCTGTGTGGGCCACCTTCCCCTTGTCAATGGCCTTGGTGACTGTTTCAAAGAAATCGACCAGGTTTAAGAGGTAGGATCTGCCCTTAACAAAGCCAAACTGGGTAGGATCCAGTGTCTGTTGGTCCCCAATATCTTTATTTATAAGGTCCATGATGATCCTTTCCATAGCTTTGCAGACCAAGCTAGTGAGACTTATGGGGCGATAGTTTCCAGGATCCGTAGAGGCACCACCTTTGTGGAGAGGGACCACTGTTGCTGTACGCCACTCTTTGGGTACATATCCTGTAGTAAGGCTGAGACTGAACAGTAGTTTTAGGTTTGGGTTTAGCTCTTCTTGGAGTTCATATAGGACGCAGCCCGGGACACCGTCTGGTCCCATTGATGCTGTGTTTCTTGCTTTGGAGAGGGCAGCTCTTACCTGAGCATCTGAGATGTCAGGGGGGCAGCACTCTGCTGGGATAGATATTAGCCCTTTTGGTGGGGGGGGGGTTTGTGCTGAACCTGTCAGCTAGGATGTTGGCAATGTCTGTGGGTTCGGTGTATTTTTTGTCATTTTGGACTAATTCTGAGCATATCTGGGAATTCCCACCCAGGTTCCTAACATAACTAAAGAAAGCCTTGTGATTATCCTTAGTGTCCTGTGCAATTTGTCTCTCGAAGCTGACCTTAGACAATTTTATGAGTTCCCATAGTTTTTTGCTAATACTGATCAGAGATGCCTTCACTTTTTGGGATTTTGCTCTGTCATGTAGTAGCTTCTTCCTTCTATTGTATAGTTTGTTTATGGCTGGGGTCCACCAGACAGGACGTCTGCCTTTGGAGGATTGGGTCTTGGTTTTATTTGGGATTGTATGATCCATGCATTCCTGAAGGTGTTTATAGAATGCATTTATAAAGGATTTTGTGGTCTGGGCTGTATTATCCACAGGCCCGGGGGCTTTGAAGGATTCCACCTCGGTTTTGAGGAGTGTGAAATTTGCTTTAGAGAAGTTTTTCACTGTGGTTTTCTGGGCATGGGGTGGGGTCGGGATGTGAATATCCAGTGAGATTAGTTTATGGTCTGATCTTACCAGTGAGGGATACACTTCTGGTCTGGAGCATAGAGTCCCCATGTTGGTGATGATCAGGTCCAGTATGTTTTCCCCTCTTGTAGGAGTGTTAACAAATTGATCCATAGCATTTGAATTTATAAATTCTAGGAGCCTTTGGGCTAGGGTGTTGGAGCTAGAGTAATGCTCCCAGTCTATGGTTGGGTAGTTGAAGTCACCCAATATAATGGTGTTTGGAGAGACCTTCATATTTTTCAGTGTTCTCAGGAAGGCCGAGTGGGGTTCCTGGGTTTGGGAGGGTGGTCTGTAGCAGGCTATAAACTGGAAGGCAGTTTTACCCACTGTTAGTTGCACATGGATAGTCTCTGATGCTTCGTGCTGTGCCACCAACCTGGAGGTGTGGGTATCTTTGACGAATATTGATACTCCCCCTCCTTTTGTGGTTCGGTCCAAGTTTTGGGGCCGAAAAGCATGGTATGAGGTATAACCTGGTAGTGCTGGGGTGCTGTTGAGAGCCTTGAACCAGGTTTCTGTTACTGCACAGATATCGATGTTCTCCATGCTAAGGAGAGTTTCAAGTGCGTGCATCTTGAGGTTTAGACTTCTGGCATTGAGTAGCATTAGTCTTAGATTCTTATCCCTTGTGATACCTATGGAGGTGGGTTTGTCTTTTGAACCTTGCCTAAAAAAGGCACTATGGGGGTGGCAAGAGCCTTTGCCAATATTCGAAAGCCCAGGGGTGACAGGTGCAAGCTGTCCCTAGCAAAGCATCGTGGCTTGTCGAGCATGTCATCCCAGGCTGACAGGCATTGAATCCCCTTTGAATGACACCAATACTTAAGCCAATTGTTGAAATTGATAATCTTGTCTTTATACTGTGGCATCATTCTTGGTGAGGGTAAGATGCTACTCAAGGTCAGGGTCATACTGGCCTGGGCTACATGCTCAGAGAGCTCCTCTATGTCTCATGTAGTCCAGGGAGGTACATCTCAGGTCATTCACACCAGCATGGACAATAACTGAGTCATATTTGTACTTGCCTTGGAGTGACCTGAGTGCTTGTGTTATGTGGCGGATCCTAGCGCCCGACACGCAGCTCACCGTGACCTTCTCCTTGTTCAGCCTGGTGAGCGGGATGTCAGTGTGCCTGATGATAGAGTCACCTATTACAAGTGTATCAGGTGTGTTGTTTAGCCTTAAGGGCTGTGACTGTTCGGCACACTGGCTTTTTGAGCTATGTGTTGCACGTATTTTGTTTTGGGGTAGCGGTTGCTTGGGTGTCTGCTTTGGAGGTCTCTGCTGCTTAGGCAGATTTTTATTTAGAGCCTCCAAGTATGTTTTTATGTGTTTATGTGTTTGATTTGCTGTCATGGTAGGTCTATGTGAGACTGGAATTGTAGTGAGTGTGGTTTCCTTCTCCTCCTGACTGGTTACGCCAGTACTGAGTTGAGAGAGCTTAGCCTCCAGTTTGGCTATATGGTTGCATCTCTCACATGTGTTGGAATTTCTTCATGCCATTCATTACACATAAACAACTCCTCACCCCAACACAACATGGGTTCTGTCCTGGCCATAGCACAATAACAGTTCTTTTCTCTTTTCTGGACATCGTAAACCATGCCTGTGACTCCAGAGAACTTGTATCCACAATCCTCCTTGACCTCTCCAAGGCTTTTGACACAGTCTCCCATACCCACGTTCTTCACCTCCTTTCCAATCTTAACCTCTCACAAAACACTATTACCTGGTTCAGCAGCTACCTCTCTGACAGATCTCAGGCAGTAAAATGGAAGACTGGCACCTCAGCCTTCCTTCCCACCCCAACCGGGGTACCCCAGGGATCCATTATTGGCCCTATGCTCTTCAGTATCTTCGTTAATGATTTCCATGCAGCCATTTCTAGCACTAAGATAGTACAATATGCAGATGACTCAACATTAGTTTGCTCTGCATCAAACCTCTCTGAGCTCCAAACAAAAACTCAAACTGCCTTCTCAACTACTGAGAACTGGATGCTCCAAAATCACCTCTCTTTGAATGACAGCAAATCAAAGATCCTTCTATTCTCTCCCTCAAAATCTATCTGCCTAGACAAAACCTCTTTCAAGATTACAAGCCTTGCCAACTCCACTATAGAAGTTGTTCCTTTTGCTAAACGCCTTGAAGTTACTATTGATGAACACCTAAAATTCGATGCCCATATTCAGCTAAACATGAAGAAAACCCATCAGAAACTTGGCATACTGTACAGACACTCCCACTTCCTCTCCCCCTCAACAAGACAGACCCTCGCCACTACCTTCTTACTACCTTCACTAATGTATGGTGCTCCCCTACTAACCAACCTATCTTCCTCCATCTCTTCTAAACTAGAATCCTGTTACAATAAAATCTCAAATTTCACCACCACTTCCAAATACTCCACTCACCACTGTAAACCTCTCCACCAGCTGCAATGGCTAGAACTCCCATACTACCTTGACTACCTCCAATTCATCACCACTCACAAGCTTATTTTCAAACCAACTATATGCCCAGCACTAACAAACATCTTAACATTATACACCCCAAACAGAACTCTAAGATCTACCCACCAAAATCTAATCTCTGTTTATAAACCAAACCGTCCCTCTGGTCAGCTTCTCCTATCCTTTTCTGTCGCCAAAAACAATTAATTCTCTCCTTCCATCTCTAAGAATTTCTGAGAAATCTGAACACTTCAAAACCCAGCTGCATTCTTACCTCTCCCAAAAATGGAAATGCAATTGCACTCCACCTACCTAACCTGCCTAATACATGAATACTATATAACACACAAAGTTTGTTCTTCCTTGCCCACTATTGATTAACCCTATGTCCTGCCTTCATGCTAATGCTACCTCTATACCACTCTCAGAGGATTTAAACCTCTGTATTAATTTAACTCATGCTAATATTCATGCATAAAGAACTCATCCATGCTAATGTTACTTCTATATCATTCTCAGATGATTTAAACCTTTGTATTAATTTAACCTAGTACTACTGTTCTCAACCACTAAACATAAATATGCTTTACATCCTTCTCCAAGCTGCTGTTTAACTTTTGTTTAGTTTTTGCTATTTTGTATGTAAAATTTGCTTAGTTTGTTTCGGTTTCCACTATGTATTGTACGTCATGTTATGAAGCTTGTACTATGTTTTATTGGAGCTTTTCTTCCTGGGCCTCCACTGAAAACAGGCTCTTTGAGCCCAGTGGACCTCCCCGGTCATCAAACTGGAAATAAATAAATAATAAATAAAAGTGCATTTTGCATAAGTAGCTGAAATTGCCAAGGAACAAAGAAGAGTAACACACCGATTTAAAAAACAAAACAATTGTTTTAGCACTGGCAGCAGTAACAACTTGAGGCTAAATTACTGTACCCCTGCTGATGCCTGGTAAGGATTTAAAAACTGCTTTTTGAGAACTAAAATTGAATAGCTTCCTGCTGTGCAATTTTAATAAAATGTTTCTTACTGTTGCGAGCAGTAGTGTCAAATACTGTTTCATGTAAAAACAAAAGATAACAATTAGTCTGTAGTCTGTGGCTGTGATTCTGAATATTGATGCACTGAAAGAGTTGTGAAGTTGTTAAATTTTTCAGCCGCTGAATTGTCATAACTGTAAGCATCTCTAACAACCTAATTGAATCTGCTTTAACAGGATGAAAATCTCTGTAAGGTTAACAGAACTGTTTGGAGCTGGGTTCAGAGTCAAAATTATTTAGGTAATGTAGCGCACTATTGCTGTTTTGTTTGTTTTCGATGAAGAGGGCCATTTACTGTATTTTTGATTTTTTTGTGCAGCACTGAGTTCACTTCCATAATGGAAGTGAACTTGATGCTTTTCAAAAGATGAAATTTGTAGCTTGCGTTATACAGTGGTATCAATTTCTGTATGTATATGTGGTTTTTCATGTTTGTGTGGTACTGGCTACTGCTAATTGTATGTGTTTTAGGGGTAAGTCAGCATCTGTGATGCATTTTGGATGAAGAGTGCTGAGTGCAAGCTGCAGACAGATAATTTGGTAATTGATTTGAATATGCATATTTTATGCTAATCAGGTGTTCTTGATTGTCCTTGATTTTAAGGTCCTTTGTCCCAAAATGTCGCAGCTGGAGGTTGAGCAGTATGGTGTAAGAAACCTGCTCTTGGTTGAAAGAGACCTATAGTGTCATATTTGTGCTACTAATTCAGTTGTTTTGGTAATAACACACCATATATGTTACAGTAAAACAGCACTGTATAAGTTAGCAGTATAGCAACGTAATGCTACAGCAACATTCATTGACAATATGACATGCGCTCCAAGAGCACAGTTGTTTTTAGGAAGTCATCTGTAATGTATGTTAATTTTTTTCTGCAAAGCATGCAATGCCTGGCTACACAGTAAATGTCATTACAGAAATGTTTCAGTGTGAGGGAGCAGTGTACTGCCTCATCACAGTGACTATTAAGAGTGCAGTATAGCATTTTTCAATATGTTTTCTGCAAATCTAATGTGGCCTCAGCATGAAACACTTTCTCAAAAACAATACTTAGATACTTACAATGCTGCACCTTGTGGGTATTAGTTTTAGTCCTTAACCTCAGCAATTACAGAGACAGCAAATAGTGTAATAACATAAGGTTAAGGATACCCCAAGGTAAAGTTAAGCTTTGAATAAGGCTAATTATTATAGGTGTTCAGAGGTAAGCAGCACACATCAACCACTGCAGCCTATAGTACAGGTTTTGAAGTTAAAAAGCATAAGCACTGCAATTATCTGAATATTAAAATGCACATCCACCATAGACTGGTGCAGAAAAATATAACTCTTCACGAAATGAAAGGTAGAATATATACCAATTAAATGAGGTATGGGAATCGAAGAGGTTACAGATGGGTTTAGAGATTATCATGACTGTGGCAATCTGAGAATAATACATTAATGAGTAAACAAAAGTGTAAGGCAATGATAAAATAGCTGTATCTAATGCATGTGTGTGTGTTTGTATGTGTGTGTGTGTGTGTGTGTGTGTGTGTGTGTGTGTGTGTGTGTGTGTGTGTGTGTGTGTGTGTGTGTGTGTGTGTGTGTGTGTGTGTGTGTGTGTGTGTGTGTGTGTGTGTGTGTGTGTGTGTGTGTGGATCCCCTTCAGAAGCTCAAAGTTTCAAAACTTTAAACTTCAAAAGGCTGAGATCATAAGATCAAAGTTTAGAAACTTGAAACACTTTGAATGGAGATAGCCGTACAGCGTGGAATGGGAAATGTACCATTTTCCTCACTGTAGTGTGATCTCAGAGGTGGTATATTTATTTAGCAGGGGGTTTGGGGGTGAAGGGGGCTTGCTCTGTAACAAGAGAGGATGAAGATGGAGACATAAGTGGGGGAAGAAAATAAAAATGCTTCACTAGTAAAGAGAATGAAAGTATAGTTCAATAAATTTAAATTAAACTGATTAAAGAAATAATGAATCATAAAGACTGCAGAGCTTTATCTTCTTGACCTGTATTAATATTTTGCACAACACAAGATTTTCTTTCATGTTGCATGACTGAACTGCATATATTTGCAAAATGATTAAAACGGTGACACTTTTAACACTAGCATCATCATCTTCGATATTCATCAACAGCATGGCCGGCCTTAGGCATAGGCCAACTAGGCGGCCGCCTAGGGCACCGCTCTAGTAGGGGCACTTTTCCAATATTTATTTAGTGTAGGTAGACTAAGATGGGGGCACCAGATTGTGTGGTGGGGGGCGCCGTGGAGCCCTTTTGCCTAGGGCACCAGTTGACCTAAGGCCGCTCCTGATCAACAGCTATGCACTCCTGAATACGTGTCATCTAGTTTAGCCTGCATGGCATCTTGCTTACCTCCGCTGACTTTGCATAGCCTTACCTTGCCCAGTCTGTAAGTTACTGTTTGAGATGAGCAGCACAGATGTAGAAGTTCTGAACAATGACTTTAACTGTTCCTCTGTCAGTTTGTAGAGCATGCAACATCTAGTGCCTTTCTGGGTATTAACTTTGACCTAGTATTAAGCAATGTTTTCCCTGTATTAAGGGAGTTTGTTACAAAAGCAGTGCAGTATTTCACCACTTCATCACTATTTGCATAATCACTTTCATCATTTTTAGCATCAGCTTGTTTACCACTTAGGCTACTCCCATTAGGATGTGCCACAGCCATTTAGCCATTAACTATTAATCTTAATTAAAACAACGTTAGATTCTGAAATTGTGGCTTTATTCTACAAAATCTATAGAAATGGCAAAAGTCAGTAAGATACAGAAGGTTCTGTAATGCAGCTTAAAGCTTTATATCAGTAAATTTCCATCTTGACTTCAAAAGTAACTACCACATGCTGATAAATTTAAAATCCTGCCAACCATATGTCAAGAATTAAAGGTCTTACCAAGTACAAGTGAAGTCAGTGTCCATAGGAGAAAACTCAAAATAATTTTATATTGCCACCTAAAAATTTAGTTAGTTTTGCACAATTATAAAATGGTGCTGCAATACTTCATAAACTGAGATGAAAGCAATCAATAGCTAACCATTTAAAATCTTAGGACCCACATTGCTAAGTCACCAGATGTGAAGATTGTCTGGACTTACTAAATCCCAGATTGCTATTTCTGTGAATATTCCATTTTCTCTAAAGTATGGTGATTTGGAAGTTGGGATTTATATATACATAGAAACAAACAAAAAACTCTCCCAGGGACAAGTGGTGTTCAGCAAGAAGCAATGTAGATGTCTCTACTGATTTTGTTGTAGAAACAGGGATCTAATATACTTAGCTAGATGCAGAATCTGTAACTGTTCTTATATAGGTAAGACGAACAGGTCCCTAATGGGTCGCATTAGAGAACATCAGTACAGCATTAACAGACAAGATTTGCATAATGACTTAGCTAAACACTGTATAGAATTTGGGAATGAACATGTTTTTGGCTTTAGAGCAGTAGAAATGGTTACACCTAGTGCCTGGGGTGGAGATCTGTAGAACTACACTGAGGGACGTGAGTTACACTGGATCATTAGTTTGCAGGCTGAGAGATATCCAGGCATTAATGGTAGGACATTTATTAAACCTATATTAAAGGGATGAGGTCTTTTTAAATGAGTGGTATGTTTTATTGCTGTTTGCTTTTTATTGGCTAGTTTGAATTAATGATTTAATGTATCTATGTATATAAATGTATGTGCTTTTATTGTGTGTTATGGTCTGATGAAGCACAGTTGTCTGTGTGAAAGCGCTTACCTATTTGTTAAAACAGTTGTAATGATATATTAAAGCAGTTTTTTATATGCTTGTGGCTGTGGCTTAGTGTTCAATGTTTTTATTTGAATTTATATATGCACCCCCACACACACGTGTGTGTGTGTGTGTGTGTGTGTGTGTGTGTGTGTGTGTGTGTGTGTGTGTGTGTGTGTGTGTGTACATATATATATATATATATATATATATATATATATATATATATATATATAGATATATGTATGTGTGTGTGTGTGTATACATATATATATATATATGTGTGTGTGTGTGTGTGTGTGTGTGTGTGTAAGGTCTAGGTTGTGGAGAAGCATTCCTCTACATTAAGAGGGGTGCAGGAGGTACACCCCCCCACACACAAAAAGTTGAAATGAGAACATTGCTGTTCAACATTTGCTTTTTTCGTGTATTTTAGATTTTTTATCAGGGTCTCAGGACTTGGTGATTCTAATTTTGAGATTTTAGTAGGAAGCCCAATCAGTAACAGACTGGATTTTTTTTCTACAATGCCTTATAACATCTAAGGAGCAGGAATATTATCTGCTACTCACATTGACAATTATCTAGTCTTTTACATTAAATAGCCATTCAACCTACCACCCAATCCAGCTATGTCATAAATAATAAAGCCATGACTCTCAATATACATTACTTAAAATTTTAAACTGGGGGTTACATAAGTCACAACCCAACATAGAAGCATTACATTACTTTAATAGCACATTGTTGTAGACCACAGAAACCAGACCCTCCTTGAAAATGTTTAAACAAAAGAAAAAATACCCACTTTTCTTTGTAGCAGCTGTGCATGAGAAGGGTATGTTTGTGATCAAATGTGGAAGCTCCATTGTAATAACAAAAACAAACTGTATATTAAATCCAGAAAACACAAAAAAGAACACAATGTGCACTCAGAATTCATCTGGGTGGTTTACCTACTCTCTAGAAATTAACATAAAATAATACAACATTTTTTTCTGATTTGAAAGTAAACAATTGCTGTATTCACATTAAGAACAACTTCTAAATTCATTTTCGGATAATACTGATGACTCCAATACAGACCAGACCTCAGGATACTTGATTATTTCTACAGCTGTATCTACTACCGGGAGCAGTGCTAAAATGCTTACTGCAGTAGTGTTTTTTGGGTCTAATTTATCCTCTCAAAAACCAAATCGCCCGAATCCAAAAACCCCGACAAATACAGACCGAACGCTAACTAACCCAAAACGTGAATATCCCGAAACCAGAAATATCAAATGAGGTAAGTTTTCCAGGATCCCTAACACCAGTGTACTCGCATAAACATAGGACACTTGTCCTTCAGAGTAAAACGTAAACGTACTTCTGTTTTCACACACTATAAACATTTTGGTATGGTTAGGTTGTTGTGTCTTTTGGCTTTTCCCGGTTAAGGGACGCCACAGCAGAACTCCGGTGCACTAATGATTGGTAGTTGATTTTTACATGCCGAGTTACCAGCCCTGATGCACAACCTTCAACGAAGGTACGCCCATTCACGCATGTCTCCATGCAGAAGACGCTCTAGCTGAGAATCGAACTGGAAAGCATCTGACTGTGAGGTGACAATGTTACTGCAGCACCACCACTGCGGTAAGGTTAGGTAAAGTTTGTAATATAAATTTATATTACAAACTTTACCTACTAACCTTACAAAAATGTTTATACTGTCTAAAAAGAGAAGTACGGAAAATGTAAATGCACTTCTCTTTTCACACACTATAAACATGTTTATAAGGTTAGGTAAAGTTTGTAATATAAATTTATATTACAAACTTTACCTAACCTTACCAAAATGTTTATAGTGTGTGAAAACAGAAGTATGTTTACGTTTTAGGGTGAAGTAAAAGCGTCCTATGTTCACATCATTAGATTGGTATTAGGGATCCTGGAAAACTTACCTGATTCGATATTTCCGGTTTCGGGATATTCGCGTTTCGGGTTAGTTAACATTCGGTCTGTATGTGTTGGGGTTGTCGGATTCGGGCAATTTGGTTTTCGAAAGGATAAAGTAGACCCATGTTTTTTGTTACAGTACATCTTCACATTTCTCAGAGAACTCCAAACTATTTTTGTTTATTGTAAAATCATCATCTGCTTGCAACGTATTCTGTACAATAAAACCTTGTGGTGTACCTTCCAGTCACAGCATTCCACTTAAAATCCTGAAACTAGATGTAAATGCCTACCAGTGGCCACCTTCTTTAATATCAGACAAAACAGGTGAAATCCTCCATAATTCAACCATTCCATAAAGGAGCTGCAACTCTGGAGACTAAAATTTCAAGCCAATTTCACCCCCCCCCCCCCAAGCAAAGCTGTCATAAAGATTTGTGCATGGTCAAGTCTGAGTTATCTGCTGTACAAAACTAGTTTTCATCAGGCCTGGAGTGACAAATGTTAAAACTACTGGTCATATACTTGTCTGTTATGGTTATGTATCCTGTTTGAACACCTTGAATAAAGGTGCAAAAGCTGCAGCTCTGTTTCATGGTTATTAAAAAAACTCAGTACAGTTAACTATCATCTACTTGTTCATAAGCTGTTTATCATGCCAAGTATCGGAAAAGAGCTTCAGATTTTTCAAGAGTTACCTGTTTGATGGATATCAAACTCTCAGCTGGAAAAGGGATATATCTAATACAAAGTTGCTGCTACATGTTTTTTCTCAAGGTTCAGTTCTTGCCCAGTTCTTGTTTTACATAGCTGCAAATAGAATAGAGAGATTATCTAATGGGATTTGCATTCAATGCACATTAATTAAAAGAGAGTGCTGCTAAATTCCTTTTGCCAAAAGATCAACTGCCGAAAGTCAAAAGCCCAAATGTCGAAAACCTGCTTGCATATATGGCTGAAACATAATAAACTATGTCGGTGCACAAAACAAAGTGAAATACTAGATGTCTGCAACATCACTTTGTAACATTGTAACACTATAAAACTTGACAATAGTCAGTTAATTTATAAACAGTATTGTGACTTGAATTCCACCCTAAATTCAAATAGCAATTTCATGGCACTGCTTCAAGATATTGTAGTGAAATTTCATAATATGACCCTCTGATATTAGGAAATTAGAAAAGAGAATTTTAAATATGGGCATGCATCTCAAAGCATATAAAATATGAATCATATGCTATAGCATACGGAAATGACAGAAAATACTTATTCTTAGGAAGGAGCATCTTTGGGTCTCATTTCATAAGAACACACAACTAATATGATTCTGATACATACTGAGTCTGTCAAATTGCAAAAATGCAATAAATACATATTTTATTTTTGGCAAACAAATGACAAAAAGCAGAGCAACTAGAATAACAGGCCAGTTTGTATGTAATAGCAAGAAGTATTATAGCATATTTCTCAGGTGCAAAATGCATTTAACTGGTTGTTCAAATTGTAACAAAACACACACACACACACACACACACACACACACACACACACACACACACACACACACACACACAAACTTTATCTTCTTGTAATGTAGTTTACTACCCATGAGTCAGAACAGAGGTGGGGGCCAAAACTCCAGGGACAAAACATTCCCTAATCAATAGGCATAAACTGGATTTTTAATTCTAATGTAGTAACATATCAGCGAAGTAGTATTCAGGCCATTATTGTACTCAGGAGTCCAGAGTAGATCTTCGTTGCAGCACATCTAATGAAAACCAAGTATAATGACAAATGTCAGATTCTGGCAGCAAAGGCATGTGAACTAAAGCCACTAGAACCCTTCGTTGAAAGGCTATGACTTTGTCCCTCTTTGAGATTTCATTGTAAATCATGCAGCCACTTCTAACATAATGAAAATTTAATACACATATATTTTAGAATCAGAGGTTGAATACCTTCCAAGTGGAAATTAGGTGGAATACCAGACTGTGACAAAAATATCATCTGCAATGCCTGATTTATTGGCTTTTTAGGGATCAGTTATCTGAAGGGAGTTCGCAATAAAATCCCCTGGGACTTCTAATAGGACGTGAAATTTACCAAAACATGCACATTGTGACCAAGTGGAACATGTCCCTTTTGCAACAGTATATCACCTCTGACTATGGAGGAATCACATAAACATAATGGGCATAATGTGCCCACTCAACAAACCATATCTGTAATCATTCAGAAGGGGTCCTGTAACTGCTACCTGTTTTTATACATTACCAGCCATCAAAAATGATAACCACCTTCTCTATAGTTTTGATGTCTCATTGAGAAGAAAATGAAAAACATCACCCATGCCAGTGTTGAATGCCATTGATATTAAATAAAAATAAATACAAAGTGTATTTATGCTACTGTGGTGGTGGTGCTGCGGTAGCATTGTCGCCTCAAAGTAAGATGTCCTGTTCAATTCTCAGCTAGAGCATCTTCTGTGTGGAGACCTGCGTGAATGGGCATACCTTCGTTGAAGGTTGTGTGTCAGGGCCGGCAACTTGGCACGTAAAAATCTACTGCCAATCATTAGCGGACCGGATTTCCGCTGTGGCGACCCCTAACCAGGAAAAGCCGAAAGACTCATCAAAGTGTATTTTTGCTGTGGGTATGAGTATTGTTACCTTTCCCACAGATCTATCTGGTTTTATGTCAGGAAAAGTAAAAGAACAAGTAATCACAGCAATGTACTACTTCATCTTAGGACTTTCAGACACTAAGTACAGTCCACACCTACCACCAAGACACAGTAGTAATTACTTTGATATGATCAGCCTCAGCATGCCATTTGTTTTTTTTTACCAACTGCATCCCACAGTTTTTAATCTCCTATCTGTAAAATATGGAACACAGCACTACCTCTAACAATATGGAACAAAAGGCAAAATATGGAGGATTTATACTTCATCTAGGAAGAACACAGCTTGGTGAATAAAATAACTGTTTCTACATATTTACAAACAGATGTTTTGATGGATTAGTATCATTCAGTATTATTTGCCATGGCATTTTAAAAAAAAAATCATAACAATGAATATGGGACATAATCTTTCGATATGGAGCATCATGGAACATAAATGTTTTCATATGCAAACTCACAAATTGAAGAACATTGCTGCCTCCCTATCCCAAAACAGCCATCCAGTTTTGGCTTCCAGTTGTGATAGCCAAAAATAGTAAACAACAGACACAGCAATGTATTTCATGTCACTGCTTCAGGTCACTCTCCCACAGCTTTCAACCTCTTAACTCAAGAATAAAGGGAAAAGGTCAAAATGAAGTCAGACAAAGGCTCAGAAATCAGGAACAGAGTTTAAACATTGACCTTATATACTTAAGAAAGTTGCAAATATAGTAGGTTTTATGTTAGCAAACATTTTCTGAAGGGTATGAAGTCTGAAACTCACACCTTTGCCATTATTTATTTACTGCAGTCTGCAACACATTACTAGAAAACCATATATTTTATGAGGAACAGATCATAACCATTAGAAAAAGCAGAGACAGCTGAGAACTATGCTGTCTGCATGAACACACTCACACTCATATACCAGGTACAGCTACTTGTATGACTATACACCTCAGATATCTGCTTAACATCAAGTTAATGAAATATTTTTTTCCATAGTAATTGCCCATAAATGAATCACAGCTCACTGCTTTCAGAACCATGTAGTACAATCCATTATAATGTCCTCTTCCCTTTCAATTTCTCAGCTCAAGAATCAGAAACAGAAACCCAAAACCAGGAACAGATTTTCAATAGTTCTCTTATACACCCTAAATATTTTTAGGATAACAAGCTTTGCTTTAGTAATCATTTTCTGAAGGATAAAAAGTCTGAAACTTACATGCTTATTTAACTGCACTCCAAAACAGCTTGCCAAGCAGACAGAAGTTTTATAAGAAAGAGATGAAAAGCCACACAGTTTACAAGGAACATATGAAAGTAACTATCATCTTCACTTCTCATGCATTCTTGACAAAGCCATATTATTTTATCTGTTTACTAACCAGGAAAACCCACTGAGCCTTTTCAGGGGTGACTAATGGAACTTTTTTTCTGAGGCCTCTGCTGAAAATAGGCTGTGTGCCCAGTTGGATTGCCCCATTTTAACAAAATAAAACAAAACAAACAAATTAATCTTTTACTATACCTTCATTTCTCTTCTACCAGAACTGTAACTAGGGGGAGTTCTGCCACAGTTGCAAGCTGCTAGGGAGCATTATCAAAAGTGCAGTACTGGCACTGATCGATGAACAGCTCCATAAATAAATGCTGATACTACTGCTTTTGCATTTTTTTTTTGTTTTCATCTTGAGAATACCTTTTTTGTACCCGCTTCTCCTGCCTTGAGTGGAGGCAGGCGAAAGTTTAGGGAACTACACAGACTGTACTGACTTAACTACGGTTCTGTTCCTTCCATTCTCATTTCATTTTTCCTTACTAACTTCTAATCACTTATTTTCCTGTCCCTTGAATAGTCCTCATTGAATTATCTCTTTCCTCTCCTTCTATTTCACTTCAGCACAAACTGATTTTCCCTACTCAACTCTCTGCTTATCAGCCTCTTGATGTTGGTATTTCCTCTTCAGATTTGTTGCCATTTCTTTTTGTTCTTATTTTTGCTGTTCTATCTTCCAGTTAGAAAATTCTCTATTGTTTATCTTTCTAATTAATGCTTCCATTACTCTGTTTTCTACTCATTTCTCTTCCCTCTGGTCTCTCCTAGACCCCCACCTTATTATACTTTTTGTATTCCTTATTTTTTATTAAGATACTACTATCTATAGTACTATGCAACTACAAATTAATTTGCTCCATCACATTGAAAGACAATATTTTTGAATTATTATGTATGCTGTCATTAAGTTAAGATATCTGCTGTCTTGGCATACATGCAGACTTCCATATTTATATATCGGCATGTTATTGTTCTTCGCCTTAGTAAGTGATCCCATTTTGCTATTGTCTGTTAGCTTAAGAAATGTCACCATGTTTTTTCCTGCTTTTAAATTGTTATCACATAACACTTAATTTCTTTATATGTTTCCTTTCATTTTCAGATGATGTATTCATATTTTGTTACAGCACTTCAAAAATTTTCTGGAACTTTATCTTACCAGACCTTTACTAAAATTACATCTGGCTAGCTGGACTACTATTCATAAACAAGCAGCAAACACAAACAAAGAAGCAGACATATAAACAAACAAGCAAACAAAAGACAAGCTAACACTAAACAAAGATCAGGTTAAACAAATCTAGTAGTTTTTTTTGGACTGGCTGATCAGACTTTTAGATCAGAGGGAAGCCTCAAATGAGTTGTTAGAAACTGCCCCCCCCCAAAAAAAAAAAACTGCTTTAGTTACTGAAGTTTGTTTTCTCATTCAAATGATAGGTTATAGAGCTCTTTACAAATTCTAGTTGTTTACTCTATTTAAACTATTTTTGCAGTGTTGCTGAATAGCCTCCAGTCTATAAAGAGGGGGTAAGATAAAAGAACAGTTGTTAATAGCATGCATGAAAAACATTTGCTAGAAGGCTGAGTTCATTTATTTGAGCCTCACTAAGAGGCAGAGATGGCTCTGAATAATCACCTCTGACTTCTTCTTTTAATCAATAGCAGTGTTGGAATAATGTTTTATTACATGTTATTAGTCTGTTGTTACTTATTTTGTTACTAAAACCACTTGGTGACCTGTATGCTATTTAAATCAACTGACAACCTGAGTTAGTCACAGCTATTATGGAATGCAGCTGGTGATTAACTGCTATTAATATACCCTTTAGTGCTTTTCTTTTGAGTAGCAATACTTAAGATTCTCTTTCTTATAAAAGCTGACAAGATAAATAATGTTTTATATATGGTCAGATACCTATCTTTCGCTTAACTTTTTTTTTGAATGGGGAAGCTGCCCCATGGGTGTTAGTACAGATGCTTGTGTACATTTGGAACACAGTAGGTATTTTTAGCAACCCTCTATTTCATGAACAATATATTCAAAACCAAACTCAAAGACTTTATATATTTTCATTTCACACTTGCTTACCATTACAGAGGGATGGATGGGTAGGCACACATAAGGGTGGTAGGAGACTAGAAGTCACTATACAGAATGTATTACATGCCACAAACAGAACTCAGGTATATCGTTAGTCATGTACTTTACGTCATTATCATTAAACTATGATTATAATTTTAACTTCTTGAAATGATAACTCTAGACTTGTGGAATGTTAAGGGGATCTCAGATAAAGCTAAAAGAAGTCTTGTCATGCATATCACATATCAGAATAAATCAATGATCACCTTTCTTCAGGAAACTCACATGACCACACAAAGTTGGGATCGGGAAAGGAAGAGGAAATGGATCAAACAGGTAATAGCTGCAGGTATAACTCTTCTACCAGAGGGGCTGCAGTTATAATAAATATAATATATAATAAATCGATCCTACCAGGGGGAGATTCTATCCATAAAAACAGACCCAGAGGGTAGATGGGCTCTCTTCACTAGCAAGTAGCATAGGTTCATAGGTTCATAGGTAGGTACTAGGCTATCGGCCCTGGGGCCTATACAAGCCCAGCCAAAAAATGTACCCTGGCTTTCGCCACCCAAGAAAATTATTTTCCTGTGCCCCTGTCGAGCAGAGCCACAGAAGTAATCCCTGGGGTGAATTTCCCATTTCCCATCCAATCATCAAGGTTCTTCTTGAAGAGTGCTAATGAGGAGCTCTGTTTGACATAGATAGGTAGTCTGTTCCAGAGTATGGGAAGTCTCTGGGACAGGAATCTATCCCTCCAGCATGTTCTGTTTATTGTGGTGACAAGGTTAAGGTCCCTAGAGCGTGTAGCTCAGAGGGATTGGGATTTCTTTAAGTGGAGCATGTCCAACAGCTCTGGGTTTGACATAGCTTTGTATGTTAGGCAGAGATCGCCTCTGAGTAGGCGATATGCGACGGAGTAAAGCTGTAGTTTTTTGAGACAGCCTGTATAGGGCATCTGTTTGAGGCCAGTAATCCTCTTTGTGTGGTATTTCTGTGGCCTTTCCAGTTGTTGTAGATGTCTTGTGAGGTACATACCAAAAGGGGCATTGTACTCTATAATGGGCCTAATGAGTGATGAATAGAGGGGAACAATGACCTCTTTTTTTCTGAATGAGAATCCTTTTGTGATGAGATGAGCTATGTAAAAGGATTTCCTGACCACTGTGGTGATGTGATTATCAAAGGAGAGACTGCTGTCCACCATAGACCAACCCTTACTTTTTATTAACATTTATAGCCCCTGCTCCATAGACAGACCCCTTACTTTTTATTAACATTTATAGCCCCTGCTCCATAGACAGACCCCTTACTTTTTATTAACATTTATAGCCCCTGCTCCATAGACAGACCCTTACTTTTTATTAACATTTATAGCCCCTGCTCCATAGACAGACCCTTACTTTTTATTAACATTTATAGCCCCTGCTCTATAGACAACCCCTTACTTTTTATTAACATTTATAGCCCCTGCTCCATAGACAACCCCTTACTTTTTATTAACATTTATAGCCCCTGCTCCATAGACAGCCCCTTACTTTTTATTAACATTTATAGCCCCTGCTCCATAGACAGACCCTTACTTTTTATTAACATTTATAGCCCCTGCTCCATAGACAGACCCCTTACTTTTTATTAACATTTATAGCCCCTGCTCCATAGACAGACCCCTTACTTTTTATTAACATTTATAGCCCCTGCTCCATAGACAGACCCCTTACTTTTTATTAACATTTATAGCCCCTGCTCCATAGACAGACCCCTTACTTTTTATTCACATTTATAGCCCCTGCTCCATAGACAGACCCCTTACTTTTTATTAACATTTATAGCCCCTGCTCCATAGACAGACCCCTTACTTTTTATTAACATTTATAGCCCCTGCTCCATAGACAGACCCCTTACTTTTTATTAACATTTATAGCCCCTGCTCCATAGACAGACCCCTTACTTTTTATTAACATTTATAGCCCCTGCTCCATAGACAGACCCCTTACCTTTTATTAACATTTATAGCCCCTGCTCCATAGACAGACCCCTTACTTTTTATTAACATTTATAGCTCCTGCTCCATAGACAGACCCCTTACTTTTTATTAACATTTATAGCCCCTGCTCCATAGACAGACCCCTTACTTTTTATTAACATTTATAGCCCCTGCTCCATAGACAGACCCCTTACTTTTTATTAACATTTATAGCCCCTGCTCCATAGACAGACCCCTTACTTTTTATTAACATTTATAGCCCCTGCTCCATAGACAACCCCTTACTTTTTATTAACATTTATAGCCCCTGCTCCATAGATAACCCCTTACTTTTTATTAACATTTATAGCCCCTGCTTCATAGACAACCCTTTACTTTTTATTAACATTTATAGCCCCTGCTCCACAGACAACCCCTTACTTTTTATTAACATTTCTAGCCCCTGCACCACAGACAACCCGTTCTTTTTATTAACATTTTTAGCCCCTGCACCACAGACAACCCTTTCTTTTTATTAACATTTATAGCCCCTGCTCCATAGATAACCCCTTACTTTTTAATAACATTTACAGCCCCTGCTCCATAGACAATCCATTACATTTTATTAACATTTATAGCCCCTGCTCCATAGACAACCCCTTACTTTTTATTAACATTTATAGCCCCTGCTCCATAGACAGACCCCTTACTTTTTATTAACATTTATAGCCCCTGCTCCATAGACAGACCCCTTACTTTTATTAACATTTATAGCTCCTGCTCCATAGACAGACCCCTTACTTTTTATTAACATTTATAGCCCCTGCTCCATAGACAGACCCCTTACTTTTTATTAACATTTATAGCCCCTGCTCCATAGACAGACCCCTTACTTTTTATTAACATTTATAGCCCCTGCTCCATAGACAGACCCCTTACTTTTTATTAACATTTATAGCCCCTGCTCCATAGACAGACCCCTTACTTTTTATTAACATTTATAGCCCCTGCTCCATAGACAGACCCCTTACTTTTTATTAACATTTATAGCCCCTGCTCCATAGACAGACCCCTTACTTTTTATTAACATTTATAGCCCCTGCTCCATAGACAGACCCCTTACTTTTTATTAACATTTATAGCCCCTGCTCCATAGACAGACCCCTTACTTTTATTAACATTTATAGCTCCTGCTCCATAGACAGACCCCTTACTTTTTATTAACATTTATAGCCCCTGCTCCATAGACAGACCCCTTACTTTTTATTAACATTTATAGCCCCTGCTCCATAGACAGACCCCTTACTTTTTATTAACATTTATAGCCCCTGCTCCATAGACAGACCCCTTACTTTTTATTAACATTTATAGCCCCTGCTCCATAGACAGACCCCTTACTTTTTATTAACATTTATAGCCCCTGCTCCATAGACAGACCCCTTACTTTTTATTAACATTTATAGCCCCTGCTCCATAGACAGACCCCTTACTTTTTATTAACATTTATAGCCCCTACTCCAACCAGCAATCTTTTATATATGAAATATTTAATCTTCTAGCTGAGTACCCGTATCATCTATATGTTATTGGGGGTAACTGGAATGCTCTATTAGACCCAGATAAAGATAGGCCCCACAAAGAGACTAGACAATCCCATCGTATTACAATGGCCTTTGATGAATTACTAAGCTGTTTGACCTATTTGATCCCTATACCCCTATTTGATCCTTATACCAACTTTCAACATGACAAAACAATATCTAGATTTACCTTCTTCTCATCCTCCGATAAATCCTGGTCAAGAATAGACGCATTTTTAATATCTCAGCATTTTTGGTCATTTAGGTTATGGTATTTCATTTCCCCTAGATCTATTTCAGAACATTCAACAATTGGTCTCTCCATAAATTCATTAACCCCCAAACAGACCATTTCTTATATTAACACATGGACATTAAACTCTAAAATTGTTCAAAAACAGGAGGTAGCAAAGGAAATAAATAGCATACTAGTGCAATTAGAGGAGGACCTTATATTCACCCAGATACCTTATGACAAGCAATGGGAAGCAGCTAAAGCAGCAATTAGAGACGTTATGATACAAAAATCGGCCTGGATTAAAAAAAAAATACACTAACACTAGAATAAAATTAGAGTCTCAGATTGCTTCAGCTGAGATACATCTACAGCGCAAATACTCAGAAGAATTAGACAAAAAAATGTTTGAATGGCAAAAGCAGCTCCATAAACATTACTTAGAAAAATCTAACCTTTTTAGAAAACAGGTCCCTATACCAATATTCAGAATAGGTGCAAACACCCTCAAAATTCTTAGCCAGACTAATAAATATAAAGAACAGACCACCAAGAATCAAAGAAATACACTATGAAGGTCGGATAAATCATGAGGATCAAGACATCCTAAATGTGTTTGAGACCATATATGTTTGTCTTTTCAGCTTTTTCCCAGTTAGGGGTTGCCACAGTGGAACTCCGGTCTGCTAATGATTGGCAGTTGATTTTTACAGTGCCAAGTTGCCAGCCCGACACCCAACCATCAGTGAAGGCACACCCATTCACGCATGTCTTTCGGAGGCCACTCAACCATGGGGAGGACATGCAGACTCCACACAGAAGGCACTCCAGCCGAAAATTGAACAGGAGAACCTCTTGCTGTGAGGCAACAATGCTACCACTGTACCACGGTGGCTAACATGTCCCTCCCTCCCTCAAATGAAAAATTTCAAGATTATATGCAAAGTCTAAAATTTCCACAAACTACCCAAGACCAACAAAAAATTCTAGGGACATCATTACATCCAAAAGAAATAAAAACTGCAATAAATAAGCTCAAATTGGAAAAATCACCAAGACCAGATGGCTACACCACTGAATTTTATAAACTATTCTCAAAACCTCTATCAAAAATTCCATTAAAAGTATACAACTATATAATACAACATGGCATAACAGATATATACATAAATAGCTCAAAAACCATACTTATACCCAAGCCAAATTTTGACCCATCTGATCCATCTAATTACAGGCCAATTGCCCTCATAAATATAGACCTTAAAATCTTAGTCCAAGTTTTAGCTAATCATTTGAAAAATATACTACCCTCTATTATATCTGAAGATCAATTGGGTTTCATGGTAAACAGACAAACATGTGACAATACCCTACTATTGGACACAGCTATTAGATTACTCAAGACAGATAAAAATCCCATATATGTTATTACCGCTGATGCTAGCAAAGTGTTTGATAGAGTTAACTTAAACTTCCTATTCAATGTAATGCCTCTGTTTGGTATTCCTCAAGACTTTATAAAAAAAAGTTAAGGTCCTCTGTCAAATGGCTTCCACTTCCATTCAAATAAATAATTGCAGAACCAAACCTATCCCAATCTCAAATGGCACAAGACAAGGATGCCTGCTCTTCCCCTACCTCTTTAACTTATACCTTGAACCCCTGCTCCTTTTTATCTCACAAAAAGCCTTTCACCACATTCCAACATTACATAACATTAAACTCAAATTCTCGGCCTTTGCTAATGACTTAAACATTTACCTGCAACTTCCCTCGACTGATCTCCCTAAAATACTTAAAGCAATCAATAAGTACTCGGAGATCTCCAATTATAAATTAAACCTTAGCAAATCCAATCTCTTTTCTCTAAATCCTCTTGGACACAAGGATTACTACTTCCCTGAGAATGAGATTAAGTTAACCTATCAGATGAAATATCTGGGAATAATATATACCCCAAACTTTGTGGAAATGATTAAAAATAACTTAAGCCGTACATGCAACACTATTGACAGTGACTTAAATAGACAGAAGAACATTAACATGTCCTTGCTATCAAAAGCTAGTGTAGTAAAGATGAACTGGTTACCAAGAATCCTTTTCCAACTAAACGCCACCTTTTTAAATGTTCCCCAAGAATTCTTTCTTAATATGGAGAAAAATATATCTAGATTTCTTTGATATCCTAAATCTACTAGAATTAGATATGATAAACTTGTACTTCCAAAATCTAAGGGAGGAGTATGATTACCGGACTTTAAATTATACTATAGTGTTATTACCTCATACAAACTGCAACAAATAATAAATTATGATCCAACTATGAGAACGTGGTCCCCCCATGGTCAAAAATTTGGTCTCGAAATTAACTCACTTGGGTACAATCCCAAATCTCTCCTCTTTCTTAACTTAAACCAAAAGTCTGAGTATGTAAAGAATTGATATCCAGTTATTAAGCACATGGTAGTAACTACTCAAAAGCTTTTTAATTCAGTACAACTATCTAAGGCGCTCTCCTTCCTCCAGCCCCTTCACCTTAATCCTAATTTGAGGCTAAATGATCAACTTATAAATTTACAAGAGTATCCTTTATTAAGGGACCTTACAGTTTGGGAGATCTACAAATGGAGAGAATATGATATAACACAACTTAGAATGCAACTTAATCTTCCAAAGAAATATGTAAGCATTGTTAACTTGCTGTGATATCTTATAAATGCAAATTCATGCCAGTTAATGGTGTTATGCAGGATGTAAATCTATCTCAATTAATTCTCAATAACCTGTCGGAATTTTCTATTATTCTCTGCATTCTGGCAAGGGAAATCCCAACAAGTCATTGAGCAAAACATAAAGATTGACACTGAAAATACGATCAAATTTACTGCATTCAAAAAGCTACTATACACACAACTAATGATTAATAATGACGCTTATTTCACCTCACAAAAAATTAATAAATTCAGTATTAATTACTCGCCTAAATGCCCGCACTGTCCTAGTCAATCAGCAGATATCCTTCATGTACTGTGGGAGAGCAGCAAAGTGCATAATCTATGGTGTTCGTTAAGAGCTAGACTTGAAAAAATGGGTTACAAAAAGAGCACCCTGTCATGGGAAACGGCTATACTACACATTTATACAAACAATCTCTCCAAAATCCTACAGCACGTCCTCATCACAATTTGTGCTCTTATTAAATTCTACATCTCAAAGAACTGGACTCTTGCTTCCCCCCTTTCGTGGGAAGGCTTCAGCAACTTAGCCATTAAATACATCTCTTCAAACAAATTACTATACATAACCACCAAACACAAATATTACTGCAAATATCGGGAATACTTGCTGGATGTCATCCTTAAGAGGTTAAAAATATTACTTAATGTTAGAAAAGATCTCTGTATTATAAGGACCTGGTAGGAAATTTTAATCAGAACTTTTCTTTTTTCGTTTGTTGGTAATTAGCTGACTGTATAAGGATCTATCCCGTGTATAGGATACATTCTCTTTTTCCTTACCCCCCCTCCCATTTGCAATATCCCACTACTGGTTGTACTTATAGATCCTCTCTTTTTACTTAAGACTGACTTTCTAACAAGTTAACTGTTAGTGTGACCTCTTTGTACATAATGTATAGGTTGTTTTTTGATTTTTGTTATTGTTTGTATGTATTGTAAATGCAGGTTTTTCCTTTTGAAATGATGTGTATAATGGAAGTTTATTTTATTTTATTTTAATATTTCTATTTGAAAAACTGAATAAAGACATTTTTGAAAAAAAAAAAAAGAAACTGCCAAAGTATTTGTCATGTTCCCATTTCAATGTG
Organism: Protopterus annectens; assembly: GCF_019279795.1. Lineage (NCBI taxonomy): Eukaryota > Metazoa > Chordata > Ceratodontiformes > Protopteridae > Protopterus > Protopterus annectens. The sequence goes on from NC_056737.1 coordinate 1,678,846,637, forward strand.
CAATGAACAAACTAGATAGACCTGGTATGAATCACAGGATGGAAACATAGGTAAAATATTAACCAGACCATAAACAGAGAGTGATAATGCATGGAGTTCTTACTGCTGCTGATGTCACCTCCTTGTCTTACAGCTGCAGAGCATGTAGCCTGTCTTCTCTACTTTTACTGAGCATATTATCCCTCTGTCTTACAATTATTGATGTAATTCCCTGTTTTTCTGCTGCTGATGTCATTTCCCTGCCTTACTGCTGCTACTGATGTCATTTCCCTGTCTTACAGCTTCTGATGTCATTTCCCTGTCTTACTGTTGCTACTGATGTCATTTCCCTGTCTTATAGCTTCTGATGTCATTTCCCTGTCTTACTGCTGCTACTGATGTCATTTCTCTGTCTTACTGCTGCTACTGATGTCATTTCCCTGTCTTACAGCTTCTTATGTCATTTCCCTGTCTTGCTGCTGCTGCTGATGTCATTTCCCTGTCTTACAGATTCTTATGTCATTTCCCTGTCTTGCTGCTGCTGCTGATGTCATTTCCCTGTCTTACTGTTTCTGATTTCATCTCCTTGTCCTACTATTGTGGAGCATGAAGCTTGGCTGCAGTATTTTTACTCAGCATGTTATCCTTCTGTCTTATTGCTGACTATTTAGTGATGTGGGATTTTATATCATGTTTTTTTCCTCATCATATAAGTGTGTTGGCAGTCACTGATTCCCAAGCTTGATAGTGACCCACGTGTCCCCATTTTTGTAATAGAAACATAGTACAAAGGATTAATTCACATAAAATCAGTTTAGTTATAGACTGTCTCTCTGATACTCTCCCTGACAGGAGAATAAAGATGCCTTATTGAAGTTTCAAGTAGTTAAATGGGTAGTTCTCTTGAGATTATGAAGAAGAAATTAGAAGAGCAGTACATGCTCCTAAATGGAAGTGGCATGATGAAACTTCCTGAGGGACTTGAAAAGGTGTGCCAGAGATGTGAGCAGTCTGCTTTCTGAGGTAAAAGGCACTAGCCTAGTGATGGGTTTGAGCATCAGCTGAGCAGAATCATGTCACTAACCACTAAAGCTAGTTATATGTAAAAAAGAAAAAAAGAAAAGATGACCCACTTAGGAAACCTCCCAAACAGATCTGCAAGCTCCTCTTTATTTTTGTCTCATTCCCCAATATACTGCAATGCATTCATCTATATCTGTAGCATTACAATACTGTTACCATACTAACATCTGGATCTTTAGACTGCGGTGGTGGTGCTGCGGTAGCGTTGTCGCCTCACAGTAAGACCTTGTCCTGTTTGATTCTCAGCTAAAGCGTCTTCTGTGTGGAAACATGCATGAATGGGCTTACCTTTGTTGAAGATTATGCATCAGGGCTGGCAACCCGGCACGTAAAAATCTACTGCCAATCATTAGCGGACCAGAGTTCCGCTGTGGCGACCCCTAACCGGGAAAAGCCGAGAGACACACACACTAACATCTGGATCTTTCCTGTGTTCTTTTCAGCCACAAATACTGCTTAATCCACGTTTTACTTTATCTGTGTCATCAAAGACCTTTGAATTTCAGTTACTCTGTTCCTCTCTGCTATTTATTCTCCTCATTCATCCTGTCTTTATGCCAGAATTTTTTGCTATCACTACTATATATATATATATATATATATATATATATATATATATATATATATATATATATACACATATACATCTGTACATTGTAGCAAGTAGTTTGATACAGTTTAAACGTTTTTTTAATTAAAACCTGAATGTTGCAGTGCTCCATGCAGATAGGCTATAAACTATAGCAACTATTCACTACATTTCATAAGAAATGTGGAAGGAGTATAGCTCTCAACCTTTTTATCTCCAAAATGAGGAACACTGCTTCTCATAATGTGGAACAAATGGGTAAAATGTGGAACACTTACTAATGGCTTACTAACAGCTTCAACTAGGAAGCTCATAGAATGGTTAAAATGTGATATTTCTTACTTATATAATAGGTCTTTTAATGAAATAATATGATTCAGTTCTATTTACCATTGGTATCAGTTTAAAATTTGGTAATCATGAATATGTGACAGACCCTTTCAATGTGGAACTCTGGGAAACATGAATTTTTTAAGACCCCAAAAGAGGAACATTCCTTAAAATGAGATACACTTTAGAGGCAGGGGACAGAAACAGGACCTGAAAGGCTGGGGTGGGGGGATAGGCATGTGAGTAGAAGGAACAGAGGTGTTTTTGCTCTTCGGTGGGGGGCAAGGATCTAAGTGTATTATGATGAGAGATAGAGGAGTATATAGAGATCAGCTTTACACTAAAGTGTTTTTTGTTTTGTTTTGCTCTTCAGTGGAAGAGCTCGGGGGGGGGGCACATGGATCTAAATGTAATAAACCAAGAGCTGGGGTGGGGCATGTAGTGATCAGCTAATTACATTGAATTGTTTTTTTTTTTTTTTTGCTTTGCTCTTCAGTGGGAAAGCTGGGGTGGGGGTGCTTAGGTCTAACTGTAAATAAGGTGATTGCTATTACGCTGAAGTGGGTTTTTTTTGCCCTTGAATGGAAGATCATGAGCAGGGCATGGATCTAATTGTAAAAAGCCAATGGCTACAATGCAGTCATTTGCTTATCACACTAAAGAGATGGGGGTGGGGGGCATGGATCTAACTTTAATAAATGAATGGCTACTGTTTTGCTTTTTAGTGAAAGAGCTTGGGGCATGGCAGATGAGGGTGGGAGTAGCTCTAGAGAGGTTGGGGCATGTAGCAAATTATAGCGCTTTTTTTTTTTTTGACTCCTTCATTCACATGACTAGTATGAATGAGTGAAACAGCCCACCTGCTTTTATGGTCCGGGATGCCATCTGTCTGCTTGTCAGTCTTTTTCAGTTTGTGTCTAAGAGCTAAGGTCTCAGTGTTACAAGCTCTGTATACTTTCATGTTTCTATGGGTAACTTAACAGATCATTTTCTTTTCTCATACTCTTTATTTTTAACCATTTAAGTGAAATCATATTGCTGGCATTTCTAGCAGGTGGCCTTGAACAGTAACATTTCAGTTGCCCACTTTCAATGTATTACATTATAGTCATAGCTGGCATTAGGCACCCGTGAAGCCCACGGACGTGGGGAGCCCCCGATTACATCCCAGCAAATGAAGGCCCCCATGCAGCAGCTGTGAGTTTCTCTGTCCCCTCCACTCCTTGCTCAGCAAAGCACCTTGTGAATGTCTACATGGCTCAGTAACATCATCGCGCCACTGCAAACTGTTTTCCTCCTTTTTTTTTTTTTTTTAACGTGCCTGTAAGCTGCTCTCAATCAGGTCTGCTTCAGTGAAGCACAAGACCTGATTGGATGCAGCAGCCAGGAAAATAAGTTTTTTTTCTTTTTTTTGACATGTAATAATGTCCAACCTGTCACTGGATAAAGAGGTTGAACTGGTAAATAAAAGGTTTAAGGTAGAAAAACAGGATTTATGGCAGTTTCTTAATATTAATAAACTTGAAGTTGAAAACATCAGAAAGGCTGTTCTACAACTGATCACAGGATATTAAAATCATAGGAATGGCAAGGTAAGTGAATTGTGAGACCACTTGCAGCACTTTCTCAGGATAAATATCAGGGGAGATCTATGGGAAGCAAACAAAACTAATGTATGATTCAGAGTAAGTAAGGAAGAAAGGATAGAAGTTAAAGTTTCAACATGTGGAAGAGAAACACATTGACTATGACATATGGCACTAGAAGGTGAGAATAGAGTAGTACAAAAGGATGATCAGAGAATGTGGACTTCTAGACTAAATGGGGGAGCTGGGAATTTGGCTACTGACAGAACAGACTGCGTGGGACTAGAAAATGGCCATTTTGAAGGATGGGGTAAGAATAGGATTGATCTGTGGAGGGAGACATGGAGGACGGTCAAAATATATTAGAACTGATATGCTTGAAGAGGTGTTAAGAGGAAGTTCAGGAACAGTGAGCAGATTCTTCTTGACAGACTGGAGGTGAGAAGATGAGTACAGACAGCTTGTAGTGAGGAATGGAAACCTCCAGCAGTGTAAATGAGACCAAGTGCTAAGATGTTTGCTGGTTGAATGCTTTTTGTTTTGTAACACTTTAATGAGCAGAATTTAAGAAAAATCGCTGTCTCACTCATTTATTCTTTTTTTTTTTCAAGGAAGCTCATCAACTCATATAGCACACCATTCTGCCTGTGTACCACCCTTTGGTAAAGAATTGTTTCTCTGTCTCTTCTGAATCCTCTCCCTAACCTAAAAGTGTGTCCCATCCCTAAATTGTTAATGCAAGATCCCTTTTGTCTGAATTATGTTTGCATCACTGAGTGACCGCTGCATCCCAGACTCATCTTTTATCTTGGTCAGAAAATCCACATCCATCTCATTTACACTGTTACTGCAATTCACACCTTCCTGTTCTTGAAATATTTCTGGTAATTTGTGTTTGACTGTCTCCAAAAATCTCACTTCCTTATTCCTTTATTTACATTTGGGTATTGTTGCCAGAACAGTACACCATACCCTCCATGAATGGTGGGATAGTGGTTTGCTCCTGTAAGGGAGGATGTTTTTTCTTCTTCTTCTTTAAGAATACATTCTATATTGCTTTGGTCCATTTCCTGGACTGGACAATGTTTCATCCTCTGCTGACAAGCCATTTTAAAACTATCAAGGGCACTAAGAATACAGGTGCCCCAGCTTTAAATCCTTTCACTGGTCAGATTATCCGTATTCTTAAAATTAACCGAATCTACCACTATGCTATATATTAGCAAGTGTACCTCCATGAAAAAGGTTCTCAAATATCGTGTATTACTGTAAAACATTATCATGAAGCCCACAGATGACATGAAACAGACAACATCAAGCATTTCCACTTATTCAATAAAATGTTTTCCTCTGCATTGCGTCCTAAACTATGCCGATGCTATACTGGAAATTATTTTGAAAGTATGTTGTTGTTGTCTTTCGGCTTTTCCCAGTTAGGGGTCGCCACAGCGGAACTCCGGTCCACTAATGATTGGCAGTTACATAAAGTTTTTATATGCTAGACATCCACTCCTACTTTTTTTTCATGTGTGCATTTGTGTGTGCGATGTGCATCAGATTAGTTGACTTAAAAGTATGTTTGTGGTAATGAAATAATAAAGTAAGATAGTTATAGATGCATTACTAGTGAAAGCTCGAGCCTCCAGCAACAGATGGGACCCAGCCTACCTTAACACAGTAGTGTAACAGCTACCTGTAGTAGAAAAATATTCTGGTACAAGTAACAGAAGCATTCCTAAATGTTTTTGTGTAATATTTGATCACAAAACTGACTTTTGTGCAGTCATGAAAATTCCAGACAAACAAAAAATTATCCCATAACAAATGGAGTTGCACACAAATACGTGCAATTTATGTTTCTTTCCTTTACTAGTCCAGTTTGCAGTAGAAAATGGATCAAGCCACTTTTGGTCTATTCCATTACAAGGTAAATATTCACAGGCGATCTGCAAACTAAATCAACACTTCAAGTGTAAGGGCATACCTCTCAACCTGTTAGAGCAAGAAATCTGGACAAACCATAAATAAAAGTGGGACAAAGACCCAAAAAATAGGGACAATTTTTAAATGTTGCTCTTACAAACTTAAGTTGATAGAATAACAGGTTTTGCATTAGCATCCTAGCTGGCTTTAGGCACCTGCTATCGCTGGGGGCCCCCCAACCACAGCAAGTTATCTTATGTTGATATTTTGTAGCATGTCTGTCAAACTAACAAAAGCTAGTACAGCAATCTTGTATACTTAATAAACCAGGTGGGTAATATCTCTTACTTATATCTTTTTTAAAATTAAAAAAATATCTCTGGTTATAATAACAGTGTTTTATCAAGTAACAGGCTTCGTAATTCTATTAAATATTTTACCACTGACATACTGCCTCTGGCTTAATTAAACCCTGCTTGGTGGACATTCTCTCCACTAAAACCAACAACATAGCCAGCTTTAGGTACCTGCAATATCTGTGGCAGCAAGGGGGCCCCTTAATCATCCTTAACTTTGTGGGGAGCCCACAAAAGCAGCTGATGTTTAGGAAAAATGATGAAAAATGTATTAATTTCCTAATTATGCTCTTTAACCTGAAAAAGGATGTGGTATGACTCTGTTAGGATAAAGCTGACAATGAACATAAGTAGGGTAAGCACTAGAGAGATCAGCAGGCCAGAGTGACTGATTTGAGTGCAAAACTTGTATTTTAAGAAGAGCTGATGCTTCCGATCTTCAGAGATATTTTTACTTTCAGGGATTTTTATAAATATTGGTAGAACATCAGATACTACAACTCTTAACTTCTTTGCAAAAGAATTCAGCACAATACCAAAAATAATAGCAGAATAAAGGCTGAAAATCAGGAACATATTTTAAATATCACTCTAATTCACTTACATCTTTTGCATCAATTTGCATTTTTTTTTGGATAATATGAAATATAAACATCTGATGCCTGGAATTATTGACTGTCAGTGTTCCTGAATGATTTACTAGCAAATCAAACTTTTTTTATGAAGGACAGAGCAAAATTATGAGCAAAATCAGGGAAGGTCTGTGAAATCATAGACAGTGACAGGTATACATTACTCTTCACTGACTAAATAAAAGTGAGTTAGCCCTGATGCTGTTTGATGATTGTTAAACAGCATTCATTGACCTGATGTGGCTGTACCAATGGTCCACACTGTATTGCTATTTGCTGAAATAAGTACAAAACTTGTATTGCAATGGCTTTTGTGTGTGTTTGTAAAAAATATCAGTGATTTTATCTCTGCATACACCTAGTAATGCCAGGATACATACATTATTCTTCTGGGTTTCATTAAAAAATTGAAGCTAACAAGTAATCATATTTCAAAAGTAATGCATAAAATATATCACAGAACATTCAGACAATTCACTCTTCAAGGAGTCCAGTGGTCCCCACTACCCAGACTGCACAATTCATACAGGGGGCTCCATTAATCATCCATGACTGTATTTCTAGTTGGGGAAAAATGAGAAAAAAATGTATTAATTTTCTGATTAAGGTCTTTATCTTGATCCTGCTAGGATAGAGCTGATGATGGCCTCTGCTCTCAAGCTGCACTCATTCTAAAACCAGATGTGCTCAGAAGTGCATGTACAGAAAGCTGCTGTAGGTTATTGGAGGGGGGGGGGTTGCTTCTTTAATTTTCATTACAGTCAAACCATAGAGGTGTGCACATGAGGTCATTACAGCTTTTGTTTGGGATGAGGCCAGTGTAGTGATGGTTTCTTTTACTTTTCTCGGAGACCTCAGAGGTGTACAAAGAAGGTTACTAAACTTTTGCTTTCATCCCAGTCTAACACCTGAGGGATGCATAGGCAATGATAGTCCCTTTTGGGGGGGTTTAGGGAGGTAGGCCATATTCCCAGACTGGACCTCTGTATCTAGACAACAAATGGCTTGTTAGTTTGTTGTGAGCTACTGTTTTGCCATCTTTGAATATTAAGCCTTGGGCACAATTTATATCTTTCTTGAAAGAAAAAAAATATTTTCTTACTCATGTTTTTGTTTAGGACACTATTGGATTAAAAGGTTGGGAAAATGCTCTAAAATGCATCCCAGAACACCTATAACCCTATGGTTTCTTGGCTTATCCGAGTTATTTCCTAAATGGTTATTTGTGCTGTCTTGGTCAGGAAAGGTGTGCTGAAAGGATGCAAGAAGAAGTTAAGATGAACGGCAACAACGGATTTTATTCCTTAATCATAAATTCTTTTCAAGCCATCATTGGATGGAAAGATTATGTAAAAAGAAAAAAAGTAAAATACACTTTAGAGCCTACAGAAAGCATTTCACCTAAGTCCAGACCTATGCATAGAGTTGCTATAATATATTATATTGTGAGATGGGTGAATATAGTGTGGTACATACACCTGGTGTACTGTAAGAGCATTGTAGCTACAGGTAAGTCTGTACATACTACTGCTAAAAGTTTGCAGCATGAACTAAAAGACTGCTTCTGAGGGGTGGCAGTGACAGGGTGATAGTTTGACTGAAGTGCCCAGGGGCCCCCCAAACTGGGGATTTGCTGGGGGGCCCCCAAAATGTTAACACTGGCCCTAATTATGGTAAAGTACAATATTGTCATTAAGGTGAAGGTGTCAGTAAAGCTCTTTATAACTGAGGTGACAGAGATATACCAGAGCATTTGTTGATCTTTTTGTGTGATAGTTAGGCATCTTTAGTCCTGTAAACTAAAACACTGTGCTGTTATGTCATGCTATCATACTAAAAGATACAAAATGAGGACTTCACACCATTATCTGTCCCATGTCACAGTAGCTGCATTGTAAGGCTCTATGTACTATAAAACCCGATGGGACTGCTGTCACTTTTTTATTTGTTACTTCAGTATTTAGTAGTATAGTATAGGTAATTAGGGGTATGATCCACTGATCAATAAATATTGCTTGCTGTCTTGAGTTTGATTAATGTTGTCTTGACATATTATGTAACTGTGAGTCATTAATTTCTGAGACAGTGGTCCTAGAATACCCCTGAAAAGGCACTTGTATCATATAAATCTACCAGTTTTAATCTTTGGATCTGTCTTGATATTTCAAATGCATAGTAACTAAACAATATACTTGAAAACTTGCTGTGATGATTACATTCTGATTACATTCTTCATGTACTTCCATTGTCTGTTCTGGTAAAAAATGGCCATTACTCTTGCAGTGTTTGTCCCTGTCAGTTCTTATGGGGGAAGTGGAAGAAAACATAGATGCCACTATATTTTTTTCTGAATTGATTTGAAAAGAGTTGGTTTATAAACAGTTTAGTCAGATATACATCTCATAAAACTGTCATGTAGGAATCAGACCCACGTCTGTCTCTTTGATGCAACCACCCAACTCAGTCTCAGTGTTAGTGAGTGACATGTACTTGCATTTGTATAAAAGCAGCACACTCGTTAAAATGGTTGATACAGATTATCACTGGTTGTACAATAGCAGAGCACTACATATACTGCAAAATATTTTGAATAAGTAAGATGTTATTTGTTAAACACTTCATAGGATCATAGGGTCATAGGAGTTACAAGGCGACTGAGCCACAATGCCCCTTCCACCTTGCCAGTACCCACCCTAAGGACTTTGCTTCCTTTTCAAGAAGAGCCATGCCAGGCATATACGTATCCTTTTAAAAGGCAGGATGTCACACTGTTTAACTTGGAATAGATGATTTTTTTTATAGAAGAGTTAGGTTCTGTGAGACAAAACTTGTATCCCTCCACATTATTCTGTGTATTTGTTGGAACAGGTTTAGATCCCTGGCATTACTGTAGGCTGGATTGTTTGATTTATTGATGTATAAGAGTTGTTGGACTACCAGATCCCTTATGGCCCTATAAGCAAGGCACATATCACTTGTTAGAGTCTTTATGATACTGAATATAGAGATATAGTCTCTAGTCTCTCTTGGTAGCTCAGATCTTTGAATCTCATGATGAAAACAAGAACATGCAGACTTCTTTTTCTTTATAGGAAATACATTTAGCTATGAGCTGAGCAAGGTAAAAGGATTTCTTAACCACTGTTGCAACATGGTGGTCAAATGTGAGGGAGATATTCACCCACATACCAAGGTCTCTCACTACTCTCTCAAAAGTAATGGAATGTTTACCTATTTAGTTATAGTTTAAATGCACATTTACACAATGCTGTATTATACTAACGTCTGTGACGTGGATTTGGGTTGGACATGCGTGTTAAGAAGGGAAGATGCCACTGCAATAGTTTACAAGCGCATACTGCGTATTTTGTGCTAAAATGAGGATTTATCGCATATACCATACCGAACCAAGACATGGGTGCTTAGTAGGCTATATGTTTAGAGCTACCTGAATAGGAAATAGCGATTTATGTATGTTTTAATCACGGAGACGTTTTAGGTTAACTAAGGAAGTGACGTAAGGTGCAACGAATTGTTTTTAACAAAGTTTTTGAAACTTGCTAGTATAGTTCTATATTTGCTTATAACAACACTATGCAGTTTGATGTTTGTAAATTAGGCAGGTTAAGTCATGAAAAATGTAATTTATGTACGATGTATTCCACTATTGCTGGATCTGAATGTTTTTTGGAAATATTAACATTACGCATTTGGATACAAGCTTCATCGTCACATGAGTGAATGCCTTGATTAGATATGGGTATGTCTGCAAAATGCAATTTATGTACGATGTGTTCCATTATTGCTGGTTCTGAAGGATGTTTTGGAAACTTTGACATTATGCATTTGGATACAAGCTTCATCGTTACATGAGTGAATGCCTTGATTAGATATGGGTATGTCTGAATTGCTTCGCTCTTTTGCGTTGTTTCATTGAATGGTGTAATGACAACTAATGTGCTTATGCGATTTCGTTTATTTTTATTTTTAAACAATAATGTGTGAATGGGGAAGGTTATACTAATGTATATATCGTTTTTATGTAATAAGTTTTTAGATAAATGTGTATTTCCGTAACTTCAGAGGAAGTTACGTTTTGCATAATTTTGAAATGATTGGGCAGAATGGTGTTTCGTAGTGTATTTTAAACTTTGTTTGACTTTTGCATTTGGTCTGATGAAGCGGGTGTGTTTGCCCGCGAAAGCGCTTACCTCTTAAATAAATTTCACGTATTGCTGATAACGTTTTGAATGCTTTTCTATTATCGTGCTTATGGACTTTGGACATGCAGGAATGAGCTTTATTATGCGAGATTAATCGTATGAGCCTGATGCTAGTTTTGTTCATTGACTTACTTTGGTTACTAAGTTTTTGGATACCAAGCCATTGGATTTACTTATAGACTGTGCTTAGATTTCAACCCTCGACTGAACTGAGTAAGGGTGCATTCTTATATATATATATGCGTGTGCATGTGTGTGTGCGTGTATATATATATATATATATATATATATATATATATATATATATATACACATATATATATATATATATATATGTATATATATATATATGTAAAAAGTCACTTATGTTGAACATCTTATTTGTTGAAATGGGAAAGTATCAGCAGCTCAGGACATTGACACACAAGTGAGTAAGTAAATAAATAAAGTAGCCATAAACACATAAACCATATAGTAACCGCCATAACAAATAAATAATATAAATAAATAAATTAACCGCTAGACACCATAACCACCTGCATAGCGTCAATAGAATATTTACCTCAAGATACAGTAACACCTAGCATAGAGTCTATTCCACAACACAAGCTAACAACATACTGACAACATAAACTCACTAGCAATCACTACATCAAATGACTTTGAGTTTCAATGATAAAAAAAAAAAAAAAAATGGCGAGAACAAATTGTTGACATTATATCTGAATGGCTGCGTCCATACACACTACACTAACAAGCAGCTTGACAAATGCTAATACATTTACCTTTCATAACCTACTGCCATAAGTACTCTATGGCTCTACGTTGTGCTTTAAAATATATCATCCTTGATGTTGTGAAGCTGTTGATATTTGGCCTGGTTGGCAGGGTGAATGTCTGGCAGCTTCAGAGCAGCATTATGCCATTTGTGATATCCTCCATCAAGAAAAACGTTAGGAAGCCATGTCCTTTTTTTGAGTAGCCTGGGACCCCTGTCTGGTTAAAAAAACTCAGGGTTGCACAATAGGTGGAAAGAGTCAAACCCCCATACATTTAATTACAAGAAGCGCCATGGTAACAGCATAGACCTTTTAATTCTCTACATTAACTGACAGAAATGCATAACGTCCTACATATGCTGGTGGTAAAATTACTCAAGATTCAGTAACACACACAGGAAAAAAAGACAAAGCATAATGCCGAATATTTTTTCCCCACAGAAAATCATTGCCTGTGTGGTTTCTAATTGTGCCCTGGCAATGATGAATTTCTTTCGGAAGATTTCTCCCTTCTTCAAGTTAGTATGACTGTGGCGTTGGTAAATATAAGTTTGTAGGTGTGGGACCCCCTTGCAAAACATAAGAAAATAGTTTTTCACCCTTTTGGTTTTAAGACATTTTTTCATTCTGTTGAAATGTTGACTTTTAGGAAGTTGATGTTTCATAATAGAATTTGATATGCATATGGAATGCCATCATTTTGAAAATAAATGTTTTGGCTATTTAAAATAATGATTTTGCATTGCAGAACTTTATACCCTTTCTGTGCTTATTTGCAGAAGGTATACATTTGTATTGAAGCAAGTGCTTTATTTTTTCACGGTATACTTCATAATGCCACTGTTTATAAAACAGTATTAAATGTGTGTTGTTTTTCTGAACATCAATAAGCACCATTAAAAAAAATAAATGTTTTGCCATTTTTCAAAGAATGCCATTTTTATTATCCTTAAACAACATAGAGGCCAGATCATTCGCACAGAAGTCAGACAGAAATTAAAACAGGTCAATTAAGGAGTCACACAGAAGTTAGAACAGGTCAGTTAAGGTTAGTTTGCTTTTGATTTCTTGTACTTTGTATTACTTTATTGCCCTTTTCTGTTTTGTATACTGTGGTTGTTTTCTTTACTCTGTGTTTTACTTGTGTTCTGCTTTTAATTGCATCTTAAAACTTGAAAAGAGACTACAGATGTGTCTCTTGTGAGTCAGACAGAAATTAGAACAGGTCAGTTAAGTAGTCACACAGAAGTTAGAAGAGGCCAGTTAAGGTTACTCATCTGTGAACTGAGGGGGTGGAGCTAGGAACTAAACCTTCTATTTAAGGGGTAAAATAAAACATTTCAAGTCTTTACTGGAAAAGCTCACCCAGACTCTGCCTCAGCTTGCTGTGAGGAAAAGGTTAGTTTGCTTTTGATTTCTTATACTTTATTTTAATTTTATTGTCTTTTTCTATTTTGTATACTATAATTTGTTTTCTTTACACTGTGTTTTACTTGTATTCTGTTTTTAACTGCATATTAAAACTTGAAAAGAGACCGCAGTTGTGTCTCTTGTAAGTTAGACAGACTTTTTCCCACCCTCCTACCTTGTTAATGTTGTGTTCTTAAACATTACTGTCTTTCTAGTTGCCTGCCTCTTATGTTAATTTGACCATATATCTCCTTCACTCTCTCCTTTCACTGGCTGGTGCGAGTAAGCACAATAATTATCATTTTGTGAAATCACTCTCCTTCAGCTATTTAAATTTATTGGCCATCCCACTGTATACCTTAGTACCTGAATACAAAAGTGCCTACTCCATTTCAGTCTATCTTGCTCTTTTAAAAATAGTGGCTCTCCACTTAGACAGGTAACATGTAAGTTACTCACTTTCATATCTAACTGCTTAGTGCACACTGCAGTGTTTAGGGTAAACCATCTTTTTCACTTTACCTTTAGACATCTATTGTAAGACCACCAGTTATTGGAGAACCCACATTCTGCCTCTCAGTAGTCGTCTTGGGATTAGTGCTTCTGTTTTCTCCTGATGAGAAAAGGAGTATAGGGACATTATTCCTGGAGACTGTTGATTACCAGAAAGCCTAATAACTGCTTTATAGGTGACAGCTTGGAATCTATGCTTATAGCCTGGTCCTGGTAAGAAGGAGCAGAGTGCATTGATTCCTGACTGTTTCTGGTTGGAGAGTAAGTGTCTGTGCTTAACATTCCTGATTGGTCTGGTTGCTATTCAAGGCATCTACCAGAAAAAGGCTACAAGCCTAGAGACCCTTGCATCATCTGCAGTAAGACTGCATGGATCACAAAACAGGCTGTGGCCTGCTTCTCTTCTTGGGATTGGTGCTAACATTTTGCTTCTGGTGAGACAAGAAGCAAAGGAGCATTGTATCCCAACAGAGTGAAGCTTTAGTGAGACCAGCATTAGTAGTAGCCAGGCAGTAGCCATTCATGCGACTCCCCTCTTTTCATCATTCTTGACAAGTTAATTCTTTATCTTCAGTTAGTACTGCTTGATTTATTTCTAACTTCAGAATATCAGTCTAAATACTTCATCCTTAAATTTTCAGAGTCTATGTATTAGTTTTCCCCTCAAGTGTTTGGCAGTGCTGTGTACAGACTCAGACACTTTGAGTGACATTTTTCCTGTAAAAGCACAACTGAACTTTCTCCGATACCTAGTTTCACACAGGACAACTAGTTTGCAGTGACAAGCACTGTCCACATAGTTGCAAACCGGATACTCCTGACAGTGATTGATATTCTCACTCCAACTGTCTAATCAATAAAAAAAGAGTCTGTTCCCATGGATATGAACTTACCTTCTGTCTCCGGTACAGGCTTGATGGATATGGGCATCCTGAGGCAATGTAAAAATTGCCTTATGTTAACTGACAATCAATTCAAACTGATATGCTATGTGAGAGATGTATTTATACAATGTCACTGAAGGCAAAGCTCTCACATAAAAGTACTCCTTATGTCAATAAGGTTGCCAGTAGTACACACACTGCACCCATCATGCACAATTCAAAGCAAACATATCAACCCACATATGCTGAGGCACTTATATGTAACCTTCCTAATCCACAAAGACATCCTAGATGAAGTACACATAAAAAATACCCTCAGCATCCCCAAATGCACTCTTTCAAAACAATACCCACATCAACACATAGAGCTACATCTCATGGAGTCTCTACCTCTAAGCCCATAAGGCAAGCCACCACACAATCCAACATTCTAGTCATTGGAGACTCCATCGTGAGATACACTGATGTCCCCTGAGTAAGGAGAAATTTACAGTCAGTTGATTATCAGGGGCTAGGATCTGCCACATTACACACACACTCAGGTCACTGGACCACAATTACCAATATGACTCACTCATAGTCCATGTGGGAGTAAATGACCTGAGACATACCTCCCTAGACTATATGAAGAGAGACATCTTGGAGCTCTCAGAATATGTGTCTCAGGCTGGTATGAGCCTAGCACTGAGCAGCACTTAACCTTCTGCAAGGATGATGCACAATATGAACAAAAGATGATTGACTTTAATAACTGGCTTAGTTTCTCATGTCATTCTAAGGGGGTGCAATATTTGCCAGCACAGAAGGAGATGGTCAACAAATCATGCTGCTTTGCCAGGATGGTCTGAACCTGCCCCTCTAGGGTTTTGAATATAGCTAAAACATTGTCTTCCCCCATAGTGCCTTTTTTAGGAAATGCCAAACTGAAAGTACTTCTGACATAGCAAATGAAAATCAAGTAAATGTAAAGGTATTACTGCTCAATGCTAGGAGTCTAAACAAAAAAACTCCACTCCCTGGAAGCTCTCTTTAGCCTAGAGAATGCTGATGTCTGTGCGGTCACTGAGACATGGTTTAAAGCCATGGAGACCACATCAACAGTGTAAGGTTATAATGCCTTCCACACATTTAAGCCAACTACTTCACAGGCAGGAACTAAAGGTGAAGGTGTCTCTATTTTCATCAAAAATAAAAAATACTTCAAGGCTGGTCAAACAGGACAATGCACTTGAGCTGCTCCATGTTCGAATTACCATAGGTAAAATCCAATACTTCTTCCTTGCAAGCTATAGGTCCCTCTCTATAACTCAGAAAACCCATACCATGTATTTAAACTTGTTAGAAACCCTAACCATCCAACCCAATACTATATTCATGGGTAACTTTAATTACCCAACTATTAAATGAGAATCCTATACGACACCAAATTATACATGCACAGAGATTCCTGAATTTTGTAAACACAGACTCTCTGGACCACATAGTCAATACACCAACCAGGGGTGTACTCATACTGGATCTGGTCCTCACTAACATGGGAGACTGCTGCACACCCTCTACTGTAATGCCTTCCGTGGTAAGGTCAGACCACAAAGTGGTCTCCTTTGAAGTAAAAAAAAAACAGGAATATTCAGGAACTATTCTAAGGCTAACCTCCTGCTATTAAGTGAGAACCTGGCAAAATGTCAAGCCCCTATAAACCCTGACAGCACTGCTCCCAATGCAAAACTGTTCACAGAAACCCTGTTCAAGCATGTTAATAGCTGCATAGAGGTAGTTGTACCCACCAGGAAGAAGTACAGAACTAACTCAAAAAAGAAGCCACTCTGGTGGAATCACAAAATCAATAGGCTGTATAACAGGAGGAAGAAAATCATGGCAAAAATTAGGAGGTGCAGTACCCAGCAGGATAAAAGCACGCTCATCAAAGTAAACAAACAACTCAGAGGACAACTTAAGTCTACGAAAGCCAGATTTGAGGTAAGTTTGGTCTCCCAGGCGAAGGACAACCACAAAGCTTTCTTTAGCTATGTCTGCAACCTCAAAGGCAATACACAGTTGTGTGCAGAGCTCATTGCAAATGGAGCCACCTATACTGCGCAAGACGTTATAGCAAAACTTCTGGCTGATAAATTCAGCTCCAACTTTACTCCTCTCTCTCCCATTCAATCTTCCCTCAGGAAATATCATGAACTATAACTCCCCCTACTATCACTAGGGAACAGGCCCTTAATGCACTTTCTAAGACCTATAACACTGCATCAGTGGGCCCAGACAATATCCCAGGATACCTTCTAAATAGCATGAAACATGCCCTATCAGGGCCTCTTAACTGTAGCCTCCAAACAGCCTTCATGCCACATGAATGGGGAAATGCAACAGTCATCCCTCTGCACAAAGGTGCGCCATCTGCAAAACATGAAAACTACAGACCCATAAGTCTCACTAGTCTTATATGTAAAGCCACGCTAAGAATTTTCATGGAAATGATCAACAGAGATAGAGTGGATATAAAAAGTGTACACACCTCTGTTAAAATGGCAGGTTTTTGTGATATAAAAAAAATGAAACCAAAATAAATAATTTCAAAACTTTTTCGACCTTTAATGTGACCTATAACCTGTACAATTCAATTGAAAAACAAACAAATCTGTTAGGGGAAAAATATAAAAAATAAAAAATGTACAATAAGCTGGTTGCATAAGTGTGCACACTCTTAAAATAATACTTTGTTGAAGCACCTTTTGATTTAATTACAGCATTCAGTCTTCTTGGGTACACACCTGCCATCAATTAAAGATACTTTGATTAACCACAAATAAAGTTCAGCTGTCCTACTAGGATTTTCCTGACATTTACTCAGTTGCCTGCTACAGCAAAAGCCATAGTTCACAGAGGGCTTACAAAACACCAAAGGGATATCATTGTTGAAAGGTATCAGTCAGGAGGAGGGTACAAAGAAATTTCCACAACATTGGATATACCACAGAACACAGTGAAGACAGTCATCAAAAAGTGGAGAAAATATGGGACAACAATGACGTTGCAAAGAACTGGATGTCCCTCCAAAATTGATGAAAAGACAAGATGGAAACTGGTCAGGGAGGCTGCCAAGAGACCTACAGCAACCCTGAAGGAGCTGCAGGAAGTTCTGGCAAGTACTGTTTGTGCACTACATGCGACAACAATCTCTTGTATTCTCCATATGTCTGGGCTATGGGGTAGGGTTGCAAGACGAAAGCCTTTTCTTACACAGAAAAACATCCAAGCCCGGCTAAAATTTGCAAAACAATGCATAAAGTCTCCCAAAAGCATGTGGGAAAATGTGTTATGGTCTAATGAGACCAAGGTTGAACTTTCTGGCCACAATTCCAAAAGGAACATTTTGCACAAATACAACACTTCACATTACCAAAAGAACACCATCCCCACAGTGAAGCATGGTAGTAGCAGTTTCATGCTTTGGGGTTCCTTTTCTTCAGCTGGAACTGGGGCTTTAGTCAAGGTGGATGGTTCCAAATACCAGTCACATTTGGCCCAAAGTCTTCAGGCGTCTGCTAGAAAGCTGAAGATGAAGAGGAATTTCACCTTTTAAAATGACAATGACTCCAAGCATACATACAAATCAACAAAAGAATGGCTTCACCAGAAGAGAATTACAGTTTTGAAATGGCCCAGCCAGAGCCCAGACCTAAATCCAATAGAAAATTTGTGGGGTGACCTAAAGAGGGCTGTGCACAAGAGATGCCCTTGCCATCTGTGAGATTTGGAGTGCTTTTGCAAGGCGGAGTGGGCAAATATTGCCAAGTCAAGATGTGCCATGCTGATAGACACCTACCCAAGAAGACTGAATGCTGTAATTAAATCAAAAGGTGCTTCAACAAAGTATTAGTTTAATGGTGTGCACACTTATGGAACCAGCTTATTGTACATTTTTTATTTTTTATATTTTTCCTCTGACAGATTTGTTTGTTTTTCAATTTAATTGTACATGTTATAGGTGACATTAAAGGTGGGAAAAGTTTTGAAATGATTTATTGTGGTCTCACTTTTTATATCACAAAAACCTGGCATTTTAACAGAGGTGTGCACACCTTTTATATCCACTGTATAGTAAACCTCCAGACACTGGACCCAACCTAGTTTAGTTTCATCAAGATCAGATCATGCCTACTTAATGTGGTGGACTTCTTTGAGAAGGTCAACAAAGCAATGGATGAGGGCAAAGTCATTCCCACTGCCTACGTTTGAACTGGCTGAGATATTTGGCATAATACCCACTCGAGCATTGCTGACAAACTCAAGTGGTTAGGTACAAACACTTATGTCATCCAGTGGATAGCCAAATGGCTTATAGACAGGACCCAGGAAGTTAAAATTGGGGAGCCCACCTCTACAAAGATGCCAGTCACAAGTAACATCCCTCAGGGTTCAATCCTTGGACTGTTCCTTTTTGGCATTTTCTTCTCAGAAGTCAAGTCCAATGTCAGTGGTCTCTGGATGAAAAAATTTGCAAATGATTGCAAAATAGGAGCTGTTATAGAATCTCATACTGACACAGATGTTCTCCAGGAGGGGATCACACAGACGAACAACTGGTATCAAAGCCATGGTCTAAAACTAAATGCCAAGAAATGCATAATAGCATCCTTTGGGAAGTCATCCATCCCTGGTAACTATCATATTGACAACACACCCCTTAGTGCTGACCCAGTAGTCAGGGACTTAGGGACACACATAGATAGCAATCTAGACCTTGACCATCATGTGTCTACAGTGGTGAGGACATCATTCTATGTTGCTCAACTGTGAACCTATAAACTCATCAGCAATCACTATATTTACTGAGTTAAATCATTAAAGCTAAGTGCATGCCACTTTCATAGTCATTGTTAATGTTCTTAAATTATTTCATGAGGTTTTTGAAAGATTTTACAATCCTTGCAAAATGACCATTTGCCTGTGGGTAGTTACAACAAAGTCACATGCTGAAAGTCCTGTCATCTTGATGATTCTTTTGTGTACCATTAACAGAGATTATCATATCTTCAGTTCTGTGTCTTCAAGGCAGCTGTTAGTGCATTGATCATGGCATCGTCATCAACTAAATGCATGTAGTCTTGAGTTTTATAACATGGACTTCCTTGAACCAAATAAGAATCTGTTTTTCTTGATGTTTTTGTTGTGATATGTAGTATAAAAACAAAAATATGAACTTTTTGCCTAACTTGCAGTATCATTCCTGACTAGCACAACAAATCACAAGCTCTTTCTTTAGATTGTAGAGATACTAAATGTGACCCATGTATTTTTCCCTACATTTTTCTTTTTTCTTTTCTTTTCTTAGCTAATCAGACTTTATTTATGTATGTATAATTATTTAACAACAAGCTTTTTATGGAACTATTTTCTCATTAAATGAAAAGTATTGCTATATTTACTTCCTCATAGCAGAACCAATGTGGAATTTTGTTGTGGTCAACATCTCAGAGTGAATTCTCAAAACGTCTGTAGTTCCAGATAATTTTCTGAGCACCTGTAAAACTTTTTTTATGATTCTTTTCAGTTATTGACAGCTGTGGAGGTATCAAATTAACTTTTATTTCATCACAGAGTTAATCTTTTTATTGATTTGCCAAACAGGAATGACCTCACACATCTGCTATATGCATCTTTTTCAGGTTTACACATCAGAATTAATTCATGCTTCTGAATTCATAATACAATTCTCTGAAGTGTGTGGATACCTTATTCAACAGCTTCTTAAGTATATTCTGCAGTGGCTTGTAGCCCATTTCCTCAATACCTTATCTGAAAATGTATTTAGTGAATTTTTCATGATCATATTATATGAAAAATACATTTTCTGATAATCTTTAAAGGCTCAAATAAGTCCAGAATTTCCATCCTGATTAGCACCTATGTGTGTAATATGACTAACGTACTTGCATCATAATTGTCAGTATCAATGTTTCTGTTACTGACTGTTTAAGTACATCATAGCTGTTTTCTTGCCCTGTACTCCAATTCTATTGTGCATACTGTCCTAACAACTTCCATTGTGCCAGACCTACATGCAGCATATTTGAAATAAACTTTGACTGACACTGCACTATAGAAAAACAAGTCTTACAAAGTCCTGCTTATCATCTGGAGGGGGAATTTCTGCCAAAGATCTGACTTTCTCACTGTCTGTTTTCATGCCAAAAGATGTAAAGATATAACCCTTATATCATTGTTTTTCATTCTCATTTTATACTTCTTTTTGTTCAGTCCGAGATTGTTTCCTTCCTCCCATTCCAGTTTAGTATTGTATTGCCCTCTTTCTTCATCTGACCTCATACTAATACATCATTAGTTATAGCATCTCCCTCATTCTCCTTGATAATCTGTGCAACAGCTCCCTGAAACTTTTCATATACTGATAATATAACAAATGGCATCTGAGAAATCTGTATCTTCCTAGAGTCAGATTAAAATAACATACCATACAAATTTCATTATTAATATTAATTTGTCAGAATCCTTGACTAGCATCAGCCACAGAGAAATACTTTGTCTCTGGAACTGTAGACAAAAGTTCATCAATTGCATATCACCTACAGCACCCTTTACCAAAGGAGTGCCACAAGGCATCATACTCACCCCACTGTAGTTTTCAAGCTTTATTAAGAAAATACCTTGTAGCCTCCTAATCTTCCTATCACTCTTTGTGCAGGTTATCCTTCAATCCAGTCCCTCACATTCAGCTATTCAAACTCAACTTCAATGTGACCTCAAATTTCTTAATTCTTGGCTAAACAACCATAACCTAAATAACTCCAAAACAAAAAAAGTATGATATTTGGAACATCACAAAAGCTGAAAACAAAATTCAACATTGCAGATGTCAATGGTTCCATAGTAGAAACAACTACATCTTTCAAATACCTAGATTTATGGTTGGATTAGTCACTTAACTTCCATAACCCTGCTGGAAACACCATCAAAAGGATCAATTCCCTTTTATTCTTGTCTTGGAAAAAAATCTCATTTTCTCTCCAGTCCAGCTAGATCTGTAATTCACAATGGAGTTCTCCATTTGAACATGAACATGGGTTATCCATCATAGCTACAGCCTTAAAAAAAAAAAACTCATTCACTCTACAGTTCATTGAAAATAAAATATGCCAAATTATTTCCAACTACCCCTTCAGGACCACCAATGTATCACCCTCTCCAAAGCTAAATGGCTGCCATTTTTTTATAGAAGAGGTTGTCTTTATTTCAAACTACTCCACTCAGATGCCTTCCCTCCCTTCTACTGCCAAAATATACTATAAAGCCACCCCTAGAACCACTACAACCTCTCCCTGTTAACTCCCTCAATCCAGATCCCGCAAATCAAACTATACTGCATTGACCACAATTTCTCCCTCTCACCTAAAAGAAATCTTATCTTTCCCTATTATCAGAGCACAATTCAAAATATACTTCCATAAAATTTAGTTGTTTTGCTCCCATATTTACTATTAAAATCAATCCACATTTGATTTTCAATTCACTTAAAATATTTGCTCATTGTTTCAATTGTCTGCGGGACTCTACCTTCTGAGATCATTTCATGCTAGTAAATTAGTTCTATTTTATTTGTTTTGTGAATTGCTATACCCTGGCTGTGCTTACAAGTGCCACTACCCTGGTAAACAAACTAAATACATAAATAAATGTACTAGGTAGAGGATTATTATTATACAAATAAACAGTTAGACAAACTGTACACCTTCTGTATAAAATGTTAATGTTAAGATAAAACACAGTAGGATGGAATTAAAGCAAAACACTTGATAAAAAGTTTGATATATATATATATATATATATATATATATATATATATATATATATATATATACATACATAGAGAGAGAGAAAGAGAGAGAAAAAACATAGGTGTTTATATCTATGTCTATATTTATATCTATATCTATATATAGGCATAGGAAGATAGAGTGATATAGGTACGGATATAAAGTCAAATAAAAAATGCCACAAAAACTAGTAATACAAGTACTAGGAAGAAGCGGAAGGGTAAATCAAGAATCAGACACTAGATATTAAATAGTGTAAGCACTTTCATCTGTATTTTATTAAAACAAACTTCTTCAGACAACATGAGCAAAATAAAAAACACAGTTTGAATAGCCCACCATTAAATCATGTGACCTAAAAGGAGCTACATCACTGAAATAAATCTTTAGAAAACAACATCTTGTGGTTCAAAAACTGAAATACAACTAAATAAACAATCAATTCATTTATAAAAGTACCTGCCTACCATATTAGTATGATAGAACAGAGAACACATATTGAAATACAGCCATAAAAACCATCACATAGAATCACTAAAAACATTACCTATCCAGTGCCTTCAGTTTTGATAAGCACTGTATTGACCATGTATCATTCAGTCCAGGAAAGCTATAAGCATTTAATCGAACTTGCCACTTAAGTTCACAGCATTCCAGTTTAAGAGTCCAAGGACCCCCTCTTTCATCAGACAAAACTTGCTCAATTATTTTGAATTTAAAATGATGTTCTGGAAATGTCATAATATGGCTTGGATATTATGAGAATGCAATTTATTAATACTATAAATATAGTCATATAGTCATTCTCTAAATCTGCATTCTGTTTTACCTATATAAAAACTTTCACAGAACAAGCACTTAGCCAGATAAACAGTGCCTTTAGAGTTGCAGTTAAATCTACCCTTGATCTCATAACTGGTATCACAGACCATACATTTTTTGCCAGTACCAACATATTTACAATAAGGGCAAGCTTCACACTTATACATTCCAGGGCTTCTAGTTAGAGCACATTTCTTAGAATCAAATTAATTTTTAGAATCAAATACATTTTTAAAATGAGTACCTTTCTTAAAAACAACCCTAGGATGATCACCCTATTTCTGTTTTAAATTAATATCATCCAACAATAGGTTCCAATTTTTATATAAAATTTCCTTAAGGTAAATAGCATCAATACTAAAAGGGGTAACAAAACTCAAACTAAAACCTGTTGTCAATAAATTATTCTTTTGAACTCCATGGTCACCAAACCTTCTGGGACTTTCAAGTCAGCCCTCATGATTTAAAATTGGTTTAAAGAATCCATTAGTTCTCTTGCTTTGTACTTCATTAATTAATTGATCCATTAAAATAGATGGGTACCCTCAATTAAGAAACACATCCCATAAATTATCACACTCATTGAAAAAGTCTTGTTCTAAACTGACCATCCTAGCCGCTCTGACTAATTGGCCTTTTACAACAGAACATTTTTGATGAAAAGGATGGGAGCTAGAAAAATGCAAAAAAGAATTAGAATATGTACTTTCTCTAAAAATCTTTGAGGTATGTCTAGAATTTGCCTTTTTTTCCCTTAATTCAATGTCTAGAAATGAAATCACATCAGAATTATAATAAGAAGTAAATTCCAGAAAATCTGTAAAATTATTAAAATATTCAAGTAGTTCCAAACCTGTATCAGCATTATCCTATATAATGATAAAAATATCATCCAGGTTCGTTCTTCTTTCGGCTTTTAGGGGTTGCCACAGCGGAACTCCGGTCCGCTAAAGATTGGCAGTAGATGTTTATGGTGCTGGGGTGCCGGCTCAACGCCCAACTTTCAACAAAGGCATGCCCATTTATGCATGTCTTTCAAACGCCACTCGACCACGGGGAGGACATGCAGACTCCACACAGAAGGCGCTCCAGCTGAGAATCAACCAGGAGAACCTCTTGCTGTGAGGCGACAAGGCTACCACTGCACCACCGCAGCTTAAAAAATATCATCCAGGTAATGGGTGTAAAAAATATCTTCTCTCTAATAATAAGGTTCATAAATGAAAACTTATGTTCCCACATGGCCATGACTACATTATCAAAACTGGCCCCACATAGTGAACCCATAGCAACCCCTCTTTTTTGTAAGAAATACTGACCATCAAAATATAAGAAGTTATTAGCCAAAATTAAATCTAATAATTCCCCTATTAGACTAATGTCATCAGTAGGTGCTCCTTTCTTTAATAAAAAATCAGTTACCTATTGAATCCCCAACTTGTGGGGGATGAATGTGTATAGATCTCTTGACATCAACAGTTAGAAAATTAAATTTGGATTTAAATTCAAGCTCATTATTTTTTTCAAGAAAGGACCATGAATCTTTCAAATTTAGGGTTCATGTTCAAGAAATCTTTTCGGCTTACTATCTACAAATTTTGCACAAGCATAAGTGATGGAATTTCTTCCATCCACTATTGGTCGTAAAGGGGGGTCATGCAAGTCCTTATGGATTTTGGGGATCCCAAAAATAGCTGGGATCAATGGTGAAGGCATATTCAAATAATTATACATATCTATATCAATAAGGGAATCAATCAACAAGTCATTGATATGAGATTTAATTCCAGCATAAGCCCCATTCACTTCATTCAATGACACAGGTTCATATGTATCTCTCACTTCTGTTCATACAGTGCATTCAATACAGTAATAAAAAATACACTTTATTTTTCAGTAAAGTTTGTGATGGTCTTTCACTTGACACAGCAACCCTCAGCCTGCTACCTCAACCTCCACTCTAACTAGGGTGTGGTGTCTAAGACTTCAGCCATACAACTCTTTTTGCTATATTTCTATGACCTACACAAAACTGACTTCATGTAATATAACTATTGTCATTTTATTCAAAAGTAATAAATTGCAATGTGTATTTTTAATTTAATTTTTATTATTTATAAATCCATTAACAAATACTTCTTGTCATCAAGTGCATGATTTGCAGAGCTTTATATACAGATTATTATTTTAATAAACATGTCACATTTGTATATATTATGAAAACCTGTTAATGCATTACTCATGTTCATATATTTTTAAAAATAAGCATGTATATTTTCAAACGTGTTCATGATTTCCTTTGCATTTCATAATAGCGTTACAAGTAAAATGTTCAGGAACTTTATTACCTTTTTCGGAAAATACCTCCAGTTATGCAAACTTTTTTTATCTTTAATATCACTCAGTAAGATAGTGAACATTAAGAAACAAAAGATTTTTTTTACTTACTATACAACTCTGGTCTTTTTACTGCTACCTGGTCTATCCACTAGCTGGTCAGCCCTATGCTTCAGCAAATTATTAAACTGGTGACAACGCAGCTGACTAGAGCAGGGTATACCAGTCAGAGTTGACAGATGGTAAAACTCCAGCTAATATTTGTTGTGTTTATATGTACAATGGTGAGTGCATGCCTCAATCTTTTTCCGATAAAATCCATTGTGAAGGTAGAGAATAATGAGTGTTTCCTTGTTGGACCAGTTTGGACAGTGGTATTGTGCCTTTACAGGTGATGCCATCATTTGAAATGCCAGAACAACAATGAGGAAGGTATGGTCAGAGATGTAATAATCAGAGTTAAAACCACTCCCTGTGGGGTGTGATGTAAGTATGGTCAGGGATGTATTAATCAGGGTTAGAACCACTCCCTGTGGGATGTGAAATAAGTTTGACCAGAGATGCATTAATCAGGGTTACAATCACTCCCTGTCATGTGACATCACCCTAACAAAACCATGTTTACTAGCTGGGGCATTACAATAGCTATTGATATCATTGGCAAATTTGGTTTAATCAAAATTGCTTTGTCAATTACACTTTTTTTCTTAAAGGAAACCAGTTACCTTTCCATTCTATGCTTGATTAAAATAGAAATATATGATTAGTAATAGCTATTGCTAATGCTCATTGGTAAAGGCTATTTTTGTTCTATAACACCAGTATGTCTAGTAGTACAATAGAATTATTCTTTTAAGGGTTTTTTTGGGGGGGAGGGGTAAATGTCATTTTGTGTGCTATTTTCAAGTGTTAGGAACTTATGGTTTGTTTGAGGTGCTGAAGCGCATATAATTTTGGATGGGCAGGGATTTCAGTTTAGACTGCAGTAAACAACATTCAAGTGACTCCATTTTTTTATAAACCACATTCTGCTTTTGGTTAGTCTAGGGCCATTTGTGTATTTCCACCACAAGCTTGGGACAGCTGAGGAGGGCTACACACTGTGTAATGTTGCTATTAATCCAAATGGTAGTGTGACCAAGAGCAAGGCTATTTAGGAGTAGCCTATACAGTGTCACAAAATACATATGCAAGTACTCTAAGAGCTTAAATATGTCTCACAAATATCAGCCACAAAGATAGGTTTAAATATATTTAATAATAAATAATAAAAGAACAAAACAGTACTCAATAAAAAAACACAGTTACTCCAGAGTTCAACATCACAGGAAATATTTTAAAACAACATTGCAGGACAGTCTCAAATAAATAAATAAACTAATTTTTACTATATTACTATCTATATCTAAAAGAGATACTATGCCCTGAATCTTACTTACAACCAAGTGCAGATGTGATGATGAGTGGATGTTTTCAGGTTAAAGACAAAATACAAAATGCAAGTTTCTCTCTAAGACAGTTTTTAAATAAATATCAAATATTACTGCTGGGTTAGCTTGGATGACATCACTTTTTGTCACCTGGCTTTAGTTCCCAGGCTAAACAGAAACTTAACAGAATTTATATCTCTATGTGAGAAATACATTTCTCCCAGAACTGTGCAGCTGCTAGGAAGTCATAAAGCAATAAAACACTTTTATATTTTAAACCTAGTAACTACTTCTCTCCAAAACAATAGAAAAAACATCTAGCTCTAGACATCCTGTCTACTTGCTGCAGCGAAACTAACTTTTATAGCACATCATAAAGCACTTAATTTCAACTTATTTTCTTGATGTTTTGTAAGTTCATCTTCTATGTTCCAGCAGGGTATGCTGTGGTTGCATTCTTGAAGCTCAGTACATAACATACAGTTCTGTATAAACCATATCAATATTTTATTTTATTTTATTTTATTTTTATTTTACATTTGTTGACCGGGCTGGTCCAACTGGATTTATGTCCATTTTCAGCAGAGGCCCGGGGAGAAAAGCTCCAAGTGAAATACATTAAACATCGAGCATTAATCATTAAAAGCATTTAACATTAAAAAAGTTACACATATAGTTCAAAGAAAAAATAATATTTTTTGCAGTGACTGCAATAAGCAAAATAAGAACATCACAGAGAAAATTTGAATTCGTATTTAGTAGTAAGTTTTTGAAAAGATTTGAAGCAAGATAAGTGAGAGTTCTAGGAGCAGAATGGTGTCTAGTCAGGGTTAGAGCAGGGGCAGAGCCAGTGAGTTAGGAGGTGAGTCTTGAGTTGGGATTTGAAGCTGGGAAGAGTGGAGAGAGCAGTGAGGTTGGAAGGAAGGGAGTTCCAGGCTTTTCCAATTGTGTTGGAGAACAAGGAATCGCCTGCTATGTTGTTGGATTTACAGGTAGATATTAGAAGTTTGTTAGAGGAGCGCAGGCTGTTGAGATTACAATAAGAGCTAATGAGAGTAGTGAGTATAGGGGTGCTGGTAGGTTTGTAGAGGATTGTATGGGCTAAAGAGAGCTGGTGAAATAAGATGAGATTTTGCAGTTCTAGCCATCCCAGTTATTTTAAGTTTAGGCAGTGGTGAGTTCTAAAGGTAGAGCCAGAGACAAATCTGGCAATACTATTGTAGGCAACAGTTAGTTTGGAGAGGTTAGTTTTGGACAGATATGTATAGATGAGGAGACATACAGTAGGGTAGAAATCAAATGGGTATGTGCTATGGAAGTTTTGGCTAGTGGTGTAAGAAATGGTTTAATTTTAAATAAGGAGCCAAGTTTTCTGTTGACTAGTTTTATTGTGTTGTTAATGTGAGAGTCAAAGCATAGCTTGTTGTCTATCTGTATTCCGAGTAGCTTGGTGGAAGGGTCAGGAGATATGTAGGTGCCATTACCAGAGAAGACAGGGAAGTTGAGTGGACAGGATTTTCGGGTGGGGGCGAAAAGTAATAGTTTGGCTTTCTTGGGGTTTAAAATTAGGCATCTGTTTAAGAACAATTTTTCAACATTTTGGAAAGTCTGTTGGGTGATAGAGTGCAATTCAGAGGGGGATGTGGCAGAACAAATCAAAGCAGAATCATCAACATATTGTATACAGGTAGCAGATGACACACTGGTATGTAGATCATTGATGACGATTGAGAACAGAAGGGGCCAGTATTGATCCTTGAGGGGCTCCAAGGGTAATAGGTAGGAGTTTGGATAAGCTGTTTTCCCAGCGCACTGCCTGTTGTCTGTTAAGAAGATATGATTTGAACCATTTTATTGCACCAAAGTCAAGAGCAAAAGTTTTAAGTACATTTAATAGTATCTGGTGGTTGACCATATCAAAAGCTTTGGATAGGTCAATAAAGAGAGCAGAGGTTAGTATGTTATTGTTCCGTTTTTTGTTGATACAGTCAGTAAAGGAAAGAAGGGCTGAGGTGGTGCTGTGGGAAGGCCTGAAGCCATGTTGACAGTCAGCTAGTAGGTTGTGGTTTAACAGGTGTTTAAGAAGTTGTTTTTGGATGCATTTCTCCATGATTTTAGCTAAGGGGGAGAGTAAGGCTATGGGACAGTAGTTTGAGAGTTCTGTGGAGGTCCCTCCTTTATGCAGGGGGATGATATGTGAAATGTTCCAAAGTGAAGGAATGCAGTCTTCAGCAATGGTTCTGTTAATCAGAATGGAAATGGGATAGGCTAATGGATTGGCTGCAATTTTTAGAAACTGAGCTGGTAAAAGGTCAGCAGAAGGTGAGGAGGTTTTAAGTTTGTGGAGAAGAGAATGAATAAGAGAAGTGGGTACAGGTTGCAGTTGAAAGGAGGGAATGGAAGTGTTAGTAGAGGGGGACTGAGAGGAGATATTTGGGGCTAGCTGGTTAGGTAGAGACTGGACAGTTTCAGTGAAGAAGGTATTGAAGGCATCAGCAGTTTGTTTTGGGTTGTTTTTAGAAGTGCCTAGGGGGTGTGGGGTGTCATTGTGGCCAGGCTTTAGGAGAGAGTTTATGCCTGCCCAAAACTTTTGTGGATTAAGTTGGTTGGCTTGTTGTAAATGGCAGTAGTAGTTTCTTTTATCTAGTAGTACAGCTTTTTTAGTGGAGTTTCTTATTTGTCTAAAGTTAAGTTGGTCAGAGGGATCTTTTGTGCTACGAAATTTGGTCCAGAGTTTATTTTTCATGAGAATTTTATTCCTTGTATCTTTTGAGAGCCAAGGGGCAGGTTTTGATTTAATTCTAATAGATCTTAAGGGAGTGTGAGAGTCTAGGATAGAAAGGAACCTGGAATTGAAGTACGATACAGCTTCATCCAGTGGCAGTTGTTTAAGAGGAAACCAGTTGCATGCATTTATTATTGCAATATTCACAAATGACAGAATTATTTACAAAATTCCTGACAGCTAGACTGGCAGTACCACAACATATACCAATTCCATGTGGCTATAAGCTATACTGAGATTTCTGTATATAATTATATGATTTGTGTTAAGTAACATTTTTTTATTTAATATGAGTGGCAAGAAGACTTGGCCAGTGTTTTGCACTTTAAAAGCTGATAACATCCAAACATGATTGTCACACTTTCTGACTGTGGCCCTTTTTTGTACTTGTAATGGTGGAAAATAAAGGATGAAAGCAGAGAAATAACTTTAACCATGAGGAAAATTGTGACCACATGGTAGCATATAAGACACATAGGAAACCTCTTTTTGGTAAAAGTGGTCCCAGACAAACTGAGAGGAGTGAGCCCTGGAATCAAGTAGTTGTTGACATTGATGTAGTGGGGAGCAGAAATTGAGCATTAGCACAGTGGAAGAAAAAAAGCAAATGATATGATAGCATGTTCTAGAAACAAGGCCAAGCAGAAAGCAATTTCCCATACCACAATGGGGAGGAAGGGGCCTTCAAATTTTATTCAATTAATGCCAGACATGGAATACCTTCTATCCATCCATGGGGATAACTATGACACAGAGGATGGTGGAATAGGAATAATTACAAGTGGTGGGACATTGGTGCATATTACTAATGTCTGCAGCAACACTCATCTGCTCATGAAGTTTGGTTTAAAATCAGTTATATATATTTATATAGAGAACTGAATGCTGACAAGGAATAATCTCATTAAAGATGTCACAATTTATTATTAGGTGAACCTTGTACATCAGCACAGAATAGAAATGAAGGCAGTGTGCATGGTAAGCATACCACTCACCTCCTTGTAACCATCACCCCCATGTAAGCATACATTATTGTATGTCATTCCATTATTATTAATCTTTTCAAATAATTTTTTACAGGGTCAACATCAGAAACAAACAGTTCAACTATACCAATAAATTTGGATGATGTCAAAAGTAAAATGGGTGTTGCTGCTGCTGATAACATAGTTGTATTTATAAGGCAGCTTGAGGAAAGTGTTAGGCAGTCCCCAAGTTTAATGACGTGCCACTCGTGTTTATACAGGAGGAACACCACTGCATCTCTACAGCAGTATCTCCAAACCATGACGACCACTTTGAAGATTAAGGCAGGCATTCAGGGGTAATAGTGTCCACAGTGACACCTTTACAAAGGGGAGCCAGGCACAGGAATTTCTTACATCTACCCTAGGAAGCACATGAAGCATTGGTTGCTCAACAGGAAATGTGCCATGACATTGTTAGGCCTCACACCAGTGGTACAGAGAGTTATCTGGAAAAGGTCAGAGTGATGATTTCCAGCACTACTTGTAAATGGCACAGAGTAGGCATAATGCCATGATCACACTGATGCTTAGTATGGTGGGACACCAAGCATCAGTGGTCACCTCCATTCATGCACTGGTTAGGACATACCAGTGTTAAGGGGCAGAGGACAAGGTACTGTCCGGACACATGGGAGGAGATCACATAATAATGCCATTGGTTCTTAGGAAAGGAATTGAAGTAGCTAAGGTGAACAAGCACAACATATTTCATGCAAAGCATTCATCCAAACCATCTGATGAAGTTCTGGGATGAACGAAAGCACTTAACTCTGCATTTTACTTTGTTGTTTTATTAAAGTATTTCATCCAAAGTATTTTTTGCCTGAACCTGTTGCCTGCTTCTGCCAAGTACGACACCTTTTGGATTACATGTATGGTTTTTGTGTCGGATTTGTGTTGCACTTTTTCTGGTTACCTATCCTCAGGTACCCTGCCTAGACAAATAGAGACCACCTTGGCTTTGGTTCAGTAAAATCCTGGTAGATGATCCTTAGTCCTATAGCCTGCTTTCAGGAAAATAGCAATACAGTGTGTGTGTGTGTGTATATGTGTGTGTGTGTGTGTGTGTGTGTGTGTGTGTGTGTGTGTGTGTGTGTGTGTGTGTTTAGGTGGGGTATTCACATGGGATATAGGCTCACTGAACATAATAGGCAAATGATGTTATATGTCCTAGGTGTTCATTACGCACATACAATTCCCTCTGCAGAGTTGCACAGTTTCATAACAAAAACAAAACAGGAGATAAGAAAATGCAATCAAACTCCCTCCTGGATGGTATAGAAATACTATAGGTATAAGTACTTTGCCACAATTGCCAGTAAGACTAATGCTTAGATCATGAGATAGATAGAATGACATGTAAATGTAACTTCCTTGCAGTGTAGAGTTCCGAAGACAAACTGGTGAGTTGTATTATAATATGGTAAAGCAAAGTTTAGATTTCATTTGCAAGGCAGGTAATAAGAAGTCAGCATGTAATTTACCACCCATTCAAATAAACAAATGAGGTGCAGTCAACTTCCTAAGCTATCCTTTGACAAGGGAGATTGAAAAGTTGACCCTAAATTTGAAAATGCAGTCACACACCCTTTACAATTATTCTTAACTGAAAAGTGAAACCATTAGGTTTACCATACCTCTGTAAATGAAGTCAGAGTGTTCTGAAACAGAGTTAATGAATTTTGATTAAATCCAGCCTGCACGGGTGTTTTCCATTATTATATGGATTTTAACACCACTTTGACAAGCATTATGTTAATAACACATCATAGCTGCTTGGTGCAGAATGTTTTGCTTACAGTTCAGAGTTCAAATAGTGAAGATATTTGTGGTAGGAACTGCCTTCTAGATATTATATGTAGCAGCTGTAGTTTATTTACCAAATGTCTGAAATCAGTTTTAGGATATAAAAGTAGTTTGTTCAAGATTTCAGTGGTGACAGCTGTTACATTCATGAGGTGTAAAATATTGCTGTACTATGACTCTGGGATAAAAACAAATTGGTTAGGTACTTCCACACCTGCTTTTACAAACTGCTAGGAAGAATGCAATATTTTGCAGTTACATTTTCCTAAGGGATGCTTTCATAATACACACACACGCACACACACACACACACACACACACACACACACACACACACACACACACACACACACACACACACACACACACACACACACACATATATGTATATGTATTTACTTGCTGCCAAAAGGGTGAATAACAGAAACATACAAATTAAAACTTAGAAGCCATATACTGCTTAGCCCATCTAATTTCCTTACCTGCCGTTTGAGATGTAATTCCAATAAACAAACAGCATACCTGCACATTCTTTTCAAAATATGAAACATAGGACTTTCTCACAGATTCTCTTATCTTACTTATTCTGACTTTACTATGTCCTATGCAAGTACGCTCTATTAGTATACTGCTTTTACTGAAAAAAAAACTTTTATATATTAGCACTTCTGGCTTACTTCCATTTTTGTTCTGTTTAGCAGTTTGTTCTCTATCCTGTAGCATTTGCTTATTTTTTATTAACCAGATGGAGGTCTTATCAGTTTTTGCACTAGAATCACTAAAATATGGCTTTGTTAAGAATATATTTGATCTTCTGTTTTTAGATCTCTTCTCATCCTTCTGTGATTTATCAAAAAGAACACCCAATAGTATTGTTAGCTCTCTTCTCAAGTACTTATAGGGAAAATATCTTCATACCTCATTGTTATGTATATCTGAGCACAAAGACATCTTTTAGAACATTTTCCACAAAATGGCTTTTATTGAACTTTTATGTCTAGAATACTTTCAGTGTTTGGTTTTATTACCTCCCTTTCTTTTTTTAGTGCGTACTTTAAAAAGGTGTTGACTCTGTTACTGTCATAATACCCCCACTTCCCTTCCATTTTTTTCAAGTCTCACCACTATCCAGTCATCATTCTTTGCTGTATAATAAACTGATAAATGACTGTTGTCCCTCTTAACCCATTAAAACTGGGGTAGATATGTTAGGTCAAGAAAACTCAGTGGAGTTGTAGGATGACTAAAAGCACCTTTTGGTGTTATAGACCTTGTGAGATTTTCCTCTGTGTGGTCATTTGCAAATCTGTCCACAGTCTTCACTTTCCTCTATTTCAATTGATATTCTTCTCTTTTCTGATCCATATATGACTTTTTAGAAAAAAAAAATACTACAGGATTATGTTTTCTGGGATGCCTGGGTCCTCGAGCCAAAAACATTCATCATTCATGCAGAATATATGTCCGTGGGAGAACTGAGCAATAGACTTTATGTAAATTGGAATATGCTAATGTTGAATCTTGGCTTGATTACATCTCAAACCATAACACTTCAGGTTTTTAGCATTTTAAAACAATCCAACATAAATCTAGTTGAATGGGGTGTTGTATAAATGCCATATTGACAGTCACATGTAACAGATTGTTTGAAAACTCCTTTGTGAAGCTTACACTCCTACTTCTATGCCATTGAGCTTGTGGGACATCTTTACAGGGAAGTTAAAGTTCTGTAAGTCAGGATAAATCTTCAGTACCAGGATTCTGTCTTCAAGCATGTGCAGTGCTCCCAGATTCTGCATTACTCAAGTAAATAATATGTTCATAGGTTGATACTAGGCTATCTGCCCTAGGGCATTTATAAGCCTAGTCAGAGTGTGTTTGGCTTTCGCCTCCCTTTTAGATTAGTTAAGGTCACACTAACCCTTTTAAAGTTAGTTTACTGTGCCTCTGTCTAGCAAGGACATAGAAGAGATCCCAGGGGTAAACTTATGATCCCCCTTCCACTCGTCAAGATTTCTCTTGAAAAGGGTCAGTGAGGAGCTGCAATGATTTTTATCATGGTGGTATGTATGGATGTTAATTAGACTTCAATATTCCCTAGGATCCCATGTAGAAGGAATATATTTTCTGTGTACCAGCATTCTGTACTTAGAACAGCAAGGTTGTTTGCATTCAAATTGCTATTCAGCCCTCAAGCATTGGTACTTTCTCAAATACATATTCTACACAGTCATATCTAAAATATATTGTGCCTTTATACTTCAATTAAAGTCCAATGGGTAAACAGAATCTCTAGGCAAATCATTTTAATTGCTTTAAAAATTATGTCTGCATTTTTCCTTTATAAATAGCTTGATCCCTTTATTTCCTAGACCAAGTGATCATTTAAGTAGTCATGGGCTTATTCATAGATAGGTGTTGGGGGGTGAGTTCATTATGAAGGTGGTGTGAAATATCTTTAGCTAGCATGTTAACAAGCAATTCTTACTTGCACTTTATGTATGTATCATGCTAATTATTACTAAATGATATAAAGTGCCAAAAAGAAATCCTTTTTTACATTCTTTAATTATGGTCGTTAGAGGTCACATACAGCAGGACAAAATAAAATATTATATATATTTTCTGTTTTAGCCCTGTTGTAGAGTCAGACCCTTCCTCTGATGTCATGCTATGCAGAAATGTCTAGTGGTCAGAAATTGCTGAAATGTCAGTTTAAAATAGTAATAATATCACAGCTGACATTGCCAACTATCAGAACACCCCTCCACTGGGTGGATGTGGTTTAGTTGTGCAGTGTGTTGATATAATTTTGTGACTTCTGCTGCCACCACAGTGACTGTAGTGTGCACTGGGCTAAAAAGTAAAACCAAGTTAGCAGTGTCATGCCTACCTTTAAACATCTTGGCTGATTCATTATTCCATCTCTGTAGATATTTCATCTGAATGTGCCATCAAATATCTGTGACCATGTATCTAGCATGTAGCTGTCTACTTCAATTCCATATTTGTACACAACGTTTACAGTTCTGCAACTTGGAACTGCACATTGGGAACCCATCTTTATATACACATGTAGATCTCAATCCAGCCAAGTAAGTTTGTGTTGAACTAATGTTTGCATCATCATGAAGACATTTGCAACAGTAAGGCAAGCTTAATAGACCTGCACCCTTCCTTTACCACTTTTATGTATTCATACTGTCATTTTTTATTTACGAGTGACACTCGGAAATCTCAGAGTAAAGCACCATGCCTTCTAGGTTGTGTGAACTAAACATTCTTGACAGTTCAGTACTTCACAATTAAATCACTCTAAAGTATTTAATTCTACCCTGAGTGCACAATCACTAAATGACAGCACAATAAACGTATTTCTCATTGGTAACTATGCATTTCCACTGCTGCTGTAATAAATTTCCATGTATACACGTAAATAATCCAAATCTGACCATGACATCAATAAAGCAAAACATTTCTTCAAGTAAACCCAATAATCTAACATAATTTTGAAGTGTTTGAAATTAATTTATAATATTTACAATAGTTATTGGCTACTTTACAAAGTCTGAGGTTTCCTAAACCATTTGCAGAGTAAGCATGAGTTACTATGGCAGTGTTAAACTTATTTGTGCATGTTCAGGGTCATTTAAGCATTTTGCATGCACATTAGACCATTTATTCTTATCTCTCTGAATCACTGTAATATGTGAATGTGTAAGGCAATTTATCTGTATAACTAGGCCTTGAGTAGTTGTGAACACACTGCAGACAGCGTCAGAGTCTGCAGCAGTTTCCCA
The DNA here is from genome assembly GCF_019279795.1 of Protopterus annectens. Classification (NCBI taxonomy): domain Eukaryota; kingdom Metazoa; phylum Chordata; order Ceratodontiformes; family Protopteridae; genus Protopterus; species Protopterus annectens. The sequence goes on from NC_056737.1 coordinate 1,678,882,779, forward strand.
GCAATCCCTAGAATCCTGTGGGAATGCACAAACAACCTCAGTTATTCTACAAGGTCACAAAGACAATAGCCCACCACACTAAACTGCTGGGAGTCATCATCAACAAGCAGCTTAAGTTCACTCTCCATGTCCAACATAACATAACATTAAGAAAACTCCATAGAAATTAGGCATCCTGTATAGGAACCTACACTATCTGAACACATCGACCAATGCCACTCTTGCTAAACCTTCTTTCTGCCCTCCCTGTTATACAGTGCCACAGTTCTCTTTAACCTCCAGTCCTCTATCAGACCCAGATGTAACATTGCTACAACAAAGTGGTCCAAGTTTGCCACTAACACAAAAACCTATACATATCATTGTAGAGCATTACATATGCTGCAATGGCTTGAACTCCCTAGCTACCTGTACTATGTCCAGCTTGTAACCTTATACAACATAATTTATAAACCCTTAGTTTACCCATCCCTAAGCCACATTTTCAAACCCTACACTCCCAACAGATCCCTAAGGTCCGAAGTCAGAAAACTCCTTACTATCTCCAAGCCCTCAAAAATACTGGGACAAAGCCAGCATTCTTACTCTGTTGCTAAAGTTTGGAACTCACCCCCCCCCCATCCACAAGAACAATATGTATCCAAAAAGCCTTCAAATCATCCCAAAACAACATCTAAATAATTCATGGCTTTGTTCATGCTCACCTCCTGGCTTACTTGAGTTCAGCTTTCCTTCCTCTGACTGATCTCCAAGCTAACATTTCCGCTCCATTTCTTCTTCCTAACATTGATCCCAGATCACGTACCTGAAATAACAGACCATTTCAGCTAACCCCGCTCCTACACTCTTACCTTATTCTTCCCACAATGCTTTCTCTCGGTGCTCAGTATCATACTGCTGCATCATGCTATAAGGAAGGACTGCGGAATACTCATCTATTAATAATATTACTCTTATAATACTTATTATATAATATTACTCTAGTAATACTAGAAATAATATTAGTAGAAAAAATGTGTTGTACTTATTCTCCATATTTATGAAGGAAAGAATGTATTATATTGTATTTACATGGATGTTTTTCTTGTGTAGTTAAAATGCTTAGATGTATGTTTCTCCACTGAACCTAGATCAACTTTTCCTGTATAAGCTAAGATGTTGTAATATATACATATAGAATGGTCTGTAGTTGGGGCTTTTCCCCCAGGGTCTCCACTGAAAATGGGTTCTCTTTGACCCAGATGGGCTTTCCCAGTAAACAAATGTCAAATAAAATAAATAAAATACATTTAGAAAGGGGAAATTAGAATCATATGCATGTAAGTCTGCACAACTATAATGCATAATCCCTGCCTATCCAGTGTAATCTGGCACACATTATCACCTGGAATCACATTACTAAATGTTGATACTGACACACGTAGGAATATTTACTTTGCAAAAATAAATAAAAAAGCCAAAAATACATTACTATTGCTGTTATGCTGCAGATGGAAGGCATAAAGAAATTATTCCTTCCTGACATTGAGGTGTAATACTCCAAAAAGATAGCAACAGCATGACAGAGAAACAGTAACAGCTGTAAGTAACTTAAAAATGATGATTTCATTAATGACTTTTATAGACCACATAAATGAAATGTGAAAGTATTCCTTAAAAATGTAGGTGACAAAGTATTTTTGATAAAACCAAACTTGCCAATAATAACCATACCAGGTCTAATGCCCCTGTTTGTTAGCTGGGTTTGGTTAGAGTGATTTCATACCCCAGAGGGAGTAGCTCTAAACCTGTGCACCACAACCCTGCTCATACCTTCTTCATTTTGGTACTGCCACTTGTAATGCTGCACTCTGGTTAGTGTACGAGGTTCAGACTGGAAAATTTGACATCCAGTAGGAGTTGGGTGAGCACCTGTCAACCCTGATAGGGATTACCTGCTCTGGCCCTAGTGCTGACCCAGGTATGATGAGCTACCAAAACGTAGGCCTAATCAGCTAACTGAGTGGGTAGAACAGGTGACAGACAGAAGGATTGAGTTCTATAGTATTTGTTTTAAATTATATCAAACATGTTTAAAAATAAAGTATAAAAATGTTCCATAAATTAAGGTGTATGCTAGAAACAATTATGTGTAACTGCAAATGAGTATCTATATGTAATTATAATACATTAGAAAGCCTAAACACATCGGAACACACAACTGCATCTGTGTACAAATATGGAATGTTTATGTGCGGTCATACTTTTGTGTATAAATACAAAAGTATATCTACATGTAATATGGTAAGTATGCATATATGTAAAATACATATGTGCATGTGCATAATTTAGTATATTTATTATTATTTTTTCATGGATATAAATGTATCTATATACCAAGAAAAGAAAACATATTTGCATTTCCATATAATTTCATGTACAGTAGGTATTAGCTTTACTTATTACTTGTAATACATGCAGACAATTTCTGTAAAGAAAGGATTTTGTTTGTATACACCAGAAAATGTTTATTATAATTGCATAAGGTAGTCATTTCTTCCACAGTATTAGCGACATGTAGAGGATAGCTGTACTAGTTAGGCACCTCACCCTAGGCAGAGTGGAGTTTGGGGAGGGAGTGGTGGTTAAAGTATCAAGTGAATGACCAGTACATAGTTTAATGAGAAATGACCAGTTGTTTTACTTCTATACACATTTCTACATAATCCCCATTTAGCTTTACAGTTAGAGATCAGCACGGTATCAAAGCACACATTGCCACAAACTATATAGGTTCATAGGTGTTTACCAGGCTAACAACCACAAGGGCCTTTTTAAGTCTAGCCATGCATCCCAAATCTCTGACAAGTTCTGGTACCCTTGATAGGTGTAAGCAGGGGTTTGGGAGATATAACATTTACAAGCAGGGGCCTGGGAGATGTACTGTGTTCATATGTAAGAGTAAATCTGTTTTCTATAATGAAAGTTGATCATGAAGGGTATAAAAACTTCCATTCAGTTGTTATATTTGTATGTATGTACAGCTTCTATCTTTGACAGCAAGATAAAAATGTGTTTCCCAAAGAAAATTCACAGGCTGTTATTTAAAACTCAACTTAAGTATGCAAAATATAGTGTAAAGTAAAAACAACACTGAAAGTATATAGTAAGGTTCCAAACAACATTCCTCCCCCAAACAGACAAGCTTTGCACACAAATAAATGTGTGACAATTTGAATGAAGATGGAATCCTAATATTTCAACTTGCATTAAATGGCATATTATATGAAAATCTGTGCTTTACTGTTTCCATGCTTAATAAATGAAAGCATAATTCAGAAATGAAATCAAATGTTTAAAGAAATAAGCACATTTACTAAGCAAGTACAAAACTTGCTATACCTTGTATAGAAGTACTAGTAGCCATATCAGAAATATCAAGGAAGAGAAGTGAGACAGTAAACAACAATGCTGTTATGTGTTCTCTATGCAGCTGAAGAAGAGATACAGTACAGCTCAACAAACCAGGAGATTGGCAAGGTCGACTGAGGGTGCACGTCAGTATGAATAAAAAAAAAATATTTTCATTAAAAAATGTTAGGTAATAAATGCTGTTTTATGTCTTTAACTAATTTCATTACTACAACTGCAAGAGTATTTATACACAAAGATAACAGAAGGAACTAAAGTGCTGTCAGTACAGTAATGCAGCCAAATTCATGCCAGGCAGAAATTTCAAATGTATTGCAGTTTCTTATGTTAAACCAGCATATCTCATTAGTATAAGCAGACTGCAGAAGTAAAATACACTACCAACAAATGGTAGCAATATACTGACTTGTTCCCGTGTTTCCATAAGCATTTCCTAGACATTTTGTTTTACTTGAATAACAATTTAAGAAAGAATAAAAATGAAGTGCTAATAAAGATTGTAATGATGTATATGTGAATACGTATGCATTTCTTCTTTGTCTTTTCCTCCCCTTTTCTCTCTTTTTCTTATTTTAATTATGTAATCCTTTGTACTTCTTATTTTCTCTCTCCCATTTCTGTTTGTTTCTCTGCAGGTCAAGAAACCTTAGGAACACCCAAGCCGTGTGCCTCCCAGGTTAGGGAATGATCATCTTGTGCCCATCCAAGGACATCCTCACAGGGTTGGAGTAGTGTCAGTTGTCCTGTAGGCACCTTGACATGTAGCAGTCTGGCAAGCCTCACAAGCACTGGGCTCCAGGACATGGCTGGCTGAGCATGTAGTAGAGAAGGCACTGGAGAGATGCCTTCATCCAGGCCAGGATTCCCTTCAGCAAACTGAAGGCACCAATCAAGGCATCACCACAGACACCCTGCCCCCTCAGCATCAGGGTCCTCCACTGCAAACAACATCAGGCAGAGAAAACATTTGAAGTCTGGACTCCTCATCACCCCCTCTTTCCCTTATCCTGTCTTCTACACCCTCTTACCACTCAAACTACCCTCTTTTATAAAAAATAAAAGAATATGAAACAAAATGGGAGGGGGGGGGGAGTCCCTCACAAAAACATAATATTCCTGCTCTTCTATCTCCTGCAGCACAACCTTCATGATGTTTTCCTTCTGTGCTCTCCTCTTTGTTAAATCTTCCCCTTTTCACTTTTTCCTATGAACCTCTTTCTATTCTTTAAAACAAATAACAGGGTATCCACATAAGGATACCCCTGTATAAAACATACTAAAACTCTTTATTTTTGTAAAATATTAATAATAAGAGCTGCTCTGCCTATCGCTTGCCTTAAGTCTTTCAAGCCTGCCTGCATATAGCCACATTTGTCCTCAATATCTGAGTGTGCACAAAATCATAAGAAGGTTTTCATGTAACACTTCACATTTATTAAATGATTAACTTTAATTACTTTACTCTTTTGTCTCAGTGGAGCATAATTCTTAAAACACTTTCATATTTACTTATTCAGAGTGAATAACCAATGTTTAGTGTATTTGCATATAGGCACAGAGATGCTCTTCACAGATAAACCACTTCACAAGTGTGAACCTCAAGGCTACAAATGCCACCCTAAATATTACTGAACTCACCATCCCACACACGTCGAATATTTCTTTTTTATTTGTTATATTTTTGGACTTTGTGCAGCTGACCATCTTCTGCTGACACCTCTCCTCAGTGTCATTTTCCTAAGTACCACTTAACCCTTGACTTAGTCTGATGTTCTTCCTGGTCCTCATCTATAGAGGAGGTTGAAGTATCCTCTGGCATATACAGTACTTAGACAGTCATTGTCTTAAGCCAAACTAACAACCAAATAATAGCTTAGACTTTACCATAAGCTTTTAGCTTCCATAATTTTTTTTTTTTGCCATCCAGCAGGAATACCTCCAGCCTCCCTTATCTTTCTTAGTGATATTATAGGCAATTAGATGTAAAACTGAAAATCTACACTTTAAATTCTTTGCTAGGTATTGAGGTTTAAGCATAGACTTTCGTTATTTTTCTTTCAGGTCTCTGTTGCAAACTGGAGTTTTCTTTTCTTTCTGTAGACTCCTGTACCATTATGGGAAATTTACCTAGAACATTGTTGTGATCTTTATGCTATTATTGGTATATTTTATAAACCTGTGGCTTGCACTGTATGTGTGCAACATTTTATTAATGTATTTTAGAGTTTCAGTAGACAACTCTGTCATCAAATCTACATTTGCACCAGTTTTACTGATTGTATAACTGTTTTTGCTTTTTTAACTCAGTTGTTGTCATTTCTACTTCTGTACTAACAGTATTGCTTATGTAATTTTTTATCTTAACCTTTTGCTTTGCAATAAATAAACACATAAAATAGTAAACTATATCCATCTGCTATTTCCATACACCCAATTGGTAGTAACTACTTTCAGTATATTGTGTGTATCTGGAAGCATTGCTCCCCTGCCATCCACTAAAAATGAGCATTGTGCAGAGCAGCTAATCTGGTTAACAGAATGTAAATAAATGAATAAACAAAACATTCTGCGCATTACTTGCATGCTGCTGTGTATAGCAACAGCAAAATGACTGGCAACAGCACAGAGAAGGTAAAGGATTTTGATATTATATTCGCCCCTTAGCAGAATTATGCTATATGGCATGAAAAGGTGGCAAATCCTTATTGGATGTAGAGGTAAACAGCATGAGGTGTGGATTCAAGAGATGCTAACATATCCTTTACAAAGTACCTTTGAGGTCACAACTGGCTCTGGGAGTTATACTGGGAAAGTGAAAGACGAAGGTGGTGTGCAGCACGGAGTTACTGGGCTAGTGAAGGATGAGGATCGGAGGAGGTACAAGCAGTGGTTTATAAAGTAGGACACATATACATTAAAGGAGAAAGGTGCTATGATTTTACTGCAGAATAAATGGAAGGGGTGAAGCTGAAGAGAAAGGACAAAGAGGAAAGAAGGGAACATGACAGGAAACTAGAAGGGGGTAATGATAAGGCACTGAAATGTACAGCCTGAGGTAGCAGTGCATTTTAAATCATTAATGGATTTTAAATTTGCTTGAGACAAAATAAAAGTGTAACCAAACAGCAAATGATGAAGGAACATAGCAACAGTTTTATGCAGTGTACTGACTCATGTTCAGTTTGTTATCAACTCTATTTAAAATGCTTCATTTGGCTGCACATAGCCCTGTAATAAACTTACTTCAATTATATTTACTCCATGTCACACTATTGTTATATATACTCCTGTGATGCACACATGCCAAATGTATTTGCTTTATGACATTCACTTAGTATCTATCTACAGTATGTTTTTCTGTTTCTTGTTACCTGTGGAGCTTTTCTCCCCGGGCCTTGTCTGAAAATGGGCTCTTTGGTCCAGTGGAGTGGACTATCCCAGTATACAAATGCAAATAAATAAAGATTAGATTCACTTGACATAAACGTTTTTCTCCTTGAAATTAATTTTATTTAATTTGAAGGATATATAGACTTGACCTAAAGGCCATCTTCACATGTTCAGAAGTTAAGGCTGAATGAGGTAAGCTAATTACACCTACTTGAGAACCAATGCAATTTTTTCCGAGACACTTATTTGACGTCTGCAGTTTCTGATTTTTAATCCCCCTTACCCCCAATCAAACAAGGAGAACTTCAATTGTACCAAATCTTAAAAGCAAAAGTAATCATTAGACAGAATTATTTACTAGCAATATTTAGTGTACATGTATACTTATTAATAGACAGCCAGTGAATATTTACACTTGTGCTATTATCTGTAAAATCCTGCTGTCTAAAAATAAAGGGTTAATGAATTCCCTTGTAGCACTATCTCTGTAGAGATAGCAATGTCTTAGTATGTTATCTTACTTTCAGCATAGTTTCAGACTTAATGACCTAACAGATGATACAGCTATCATTCTCTCCCACACAAGGTGCTGATGAAAGGTTTGTAGTCTTTTTCAAGTCCAAACATAGTTGTGGGAGGGATGAGTGAAATAAGCATGAAACAGCTATCACAGTAACAATGCATCTGGACTTCTCACTTTCATTGCAGCCAAACATAGCTTTAGACAGCTTTTACTGAGATAAGGAACAAAAAAGGATATAGTAAAATTTAAAGTTTACAAGTGCCTTCCATCACCTGGAGAAAATCAGCCCCCAGTATTAACACGAGGTCTACGTCATAAAGATTTGAGCTATAAATGTGAGTATCTGAACTCAGAAAAGGACACTGAATCAGCAAAGCAGTATTTCTGGCAGTTTCATGGTGAACCAGCCATTCTGTTGAAGTAACATTAGCATGTAAATGGTACATTGTGAGGAAAAGCACAACTATCAGTGTATTGCAGAAAAATTCAGTATGATCTAAGTGCATAACTTGTTTGCAAACTTGTGTACATCAGTCATGTCACAGCTGCATTCATTCCATACCCATTATCCGGACTACAAACATGTATTACAAAGGCCATCAGAGGCCAGCTTGATTAGTGTTTGTTCTGAAAGAACAGACTTTTAAGCAAAGTTGTGCAGTTCTGTTGTAAAAGCACAGAAGGCTGGAAAATGTTAAACATACTCCTAGGTGCAGGCCATTGAAAATTAATGAATGCATTATCAGCTGTTTTCCAGTTAACAATCAGCAGAGACCATCCAATATTTACTTATTTTATTCAGTTGAGGTTTTGAATAGGGATTTAGAGCTGGTACAGGACCATTTTCTGAACTACATCAGCCATAAGGCTGCATAACACATATACAGGCATAAATGCATAACAGACAGACAGACAATAGCTGAAACTCTTAACAGGCTAAATACAATGACATAATGAACATACAGCAATAGTTCAGAATGTATACATATGGAAAATGACAGTAAAGTCTAAATAAATCTCAATGTCCAAACTGCTAACTGGGTATAAGGACTGGAAAACTACAAAGTGTTGAAGAAATGTAACATGTTTTAACCTGCATCCTTAAAACATATGCATTTATACTTATTTATTACGTGCTTCTATAAAAAGAAGTATGTACTTAACATAACGTTCCATTTGTGTTGTCCATTTTCATTCTTCCTCAACTGATACGTTCAGATCCTATCCTCGGATCCAACTCTGCTGTAACTAAAGCTCGTGGTAACCAAAAAGCTCTCAAGGTCTTCCCTTACCCATAATGCACTAACCCTAAACTACCTCAGATCTTGTTTGTTGATTTATTACTAGAAAAGAAATGTTTAACATGCACAAGTATAGGAGACATAAAATTGCATGTGCTCAGTATAGGAGCAAGCTACATCTGGAGCTCAGTATAAAGGATAACAATGTCTCTCTAACAGCTCATTCATCCAGAAGTTTGTAAACAGAAAGGGTGGGGTTGTTGGGTGGGACGTTAAGGAAAAAGGAGAATGGACAACACAGACGGACCGTTATGATGAGTTCATTACTTCTTTTTCTGATGTTGACAATTTTCATTCTATCCTCAACTGATGGGACAGAGTCTCCAGCTACCTAAAATCCCAGGTGGACTCTAAAGATATTCCTGAGCACAGCTGAACCAAATGATGCTCTACCCCTGCAGACCAGATCCAATTTGTACTGAGTAATAAAAGTACGAGGAGTAGCCCAAGTTGCTGCTGCACGTCATCCATGGAAGCTCTGGATAGGAAAACTGAAGAATTTGCCATGGAATTAGTTGAACGAGCTTATACTGGTTGTGGTAATGTAATACCCAATTTGTTATACATGAATTAAATAGAATGAGTTAGCCATCTGGCTAAAGTTACTTTGGCAACAAACAATTGGTCTGTTTTTGTCTTTTGTTCTATGCAGGTACAAACATAATCAGCAATGAACATCCAATAAATGTAACATGTATTCACCCTTGTTAGGAAAATTAGGAAAGAATACTGGTAAATGAATGGATTTATTGATATTAGATTCTGACACCACCTGGGAAGGAATGAGGTATCTGTAGTGTCACTCTATGTCTGTGATAAATCAAGTATGGAGGTTTTGAATACAATGCTCGAATCTCTGAGATTTTTTCTAGCAGAGGTAATGGCTACTAGAAAAACAATTTTCCAAGATATTTAAGGTTACATTTAGCTGCTGATTCAAAGTGCCTGCAGTGCAAGATTGAGACCCCATGGGGGAGTAGGTTCCTTAAAGGGAGGTCTTAAAAAGTAGTGTGCCTCTAACGAAAGCTCTGCACAGCTTATCAGAGGCTACTGAAGAACCTTCAAATACAGTGTGAAAGTGTGATTATTGTTGCTAAATGAACTTTAATGGATGAAGAATGTAAAGGGTTAAATGAAATTGCATGTGTTCTAGAAGGTTAGTGTATGTATGTTCTAAAAGGACAGTGTATGTGCTGCAACAACATAAGCTGGAACATGGAAAAGTACAGAATATTAAGTTTCATTTCCTGAGCCTAAGGCAGCATTCTTTCTAAATCACATGGTAAAAAGAAGATTAGCTCCATACTAAGCTAGAAATGTAGATAAAAGGTTGCAAATCTAGTTTTAGTAAACCTGACACATTTCTATTAGATATTTAATAATATTTTGAAGAATAAACTGTATTATGAACTGTATTAGCGTTTTTCTTTTAGAAACTAGCAGTGGTATGATTGATAAAATTTACTACTTAGTTAAAGTTTTCCTATAAAAGATTATGAATTCTTTTTGTTTGGGGAGACATGACTTCACAGGTATGGTCTCCCACATGTGTGTATTATTTATTTTAATAAATTATTTCTTACTCTACCAATGACTGAAGTTTATTTTATTATGTTAAACCTTAACAAGAACTAGCCCCTTTTTAAAATGTTGGGCTAAAAATTCAAGTATGTTATGTACTGCAGCTGTAAAAAGTTCAGCATAATTTTTTGTACCCAGTGAGCAAATCTTTTCCATTTACTTGAATAAAGTTTTTGTATTGAAGGTTTATGGGAAGATAAAAGTATATGCTAGACAGGGGAAGAGAGCATTGGTTGTCTGGCTATTAATGGCACTGGAGAAACCAGGCCTTCAGCCTAAGTTTTGATATGTCAGGATGGATCATGTCTGATGGGTGACAGGAGTTTTGGAGTTGGGTCCAGAATCCAAGATTGGTGAAGTAAGTGAGGACAAAGGAAGTGAAACCAAACCTGTCAAGGCCAGTAAGGTGCAATGAGGACGACTTTGCTCTTCAATCTGGCAGCTTTCTGCAGAAATTTCAGAATTAATGGGACTGGTGGGTAGGCATAAAGGAGACTGAGGGCCCAATCGTGATGTAGAGCATCCCTTGGTGAATCCCACTGTGGGGGGATTAGGCAAAGTAGCCGGGGCATTTGTTGTTTAGTGGAGAAGCAAAAAGATCACAGCAGGGCTGGCTCCATCAATGAAAAATAATTTCCATCATGTTCTTGTTGAGAGACCACTCATGAGGTAGAAGAATGCATCTACTCATTTTGTCTGCTGTCACATTGGACTACCCCAGAATGTGCATTGCTATGAGAAATCAGTTGGATGAAATCACCCATTGCCCCACTCTGAGTGCTTCTTGACACGAGGGTAAGAGCTGGTCCCTCTTTGTTTGTTGATGTACCAACCTACTGACATATTGTCCATTTGAATTGCAATCGTCCCTGAGGGAAGAGCATCCTGGAAGGCCTGCAATTCTAAAATTTCCCTCACTTTGGAAACAAGCATTCATTATCTCACTCCATAAAGGTGGTAAAAACACTGACACCCCTAATTTCTGCCTATTGCCATACTTACCTCACTCTCTAAAGTCCTTGAAAAATGTATTCACTCATAACTGATGCTTTATCTAACACAAATCAACCTCCTAACCCCCACACAACATGGATTCCTTCCTGGCCATAGTACCATCACTGCATTTCTCTCCTTCCTCATATCCATTAACCATGCTCGTGACTCTGGCAAAATCATATCAATCCTGTTCCTAGACCTTTCCAAAGCCTTCAACATTGTCTCCCACCCTATACTCCTATCACAACTCTCTTCCCTCAGTCTCTCCCCTTCCACCATACCTTGGTTCACCAGCTACCTCTCCAAAAGACAACAAGCTGTTAAATGGAAACATTCCACCTCTTCCTTTCTATACACCCCTACTGGGGTACTCCAAGGTTCTGTCCTTGGCTCCTTACATTTCAATATATTTATCAACAACTTTTACCACTCCATCTCCAATTCTACACTAATCCAGTATGGAGATGATTCAACAATCATCTGCTCAGCTGACACCCCTTCTGACCTTCTGCAGATAACCCAGTCAGCTTTTTCAAATACTGAAACCTAGATGCAAAACAATCACCTAGCCCTTAATACCAATAAAATCAAATTAATATTTTTTCCCCATCTAAACACTCCCCCATTGATAAAAACTTCTTCAAGATCATAAGTCAGAATAACACCCCCACTGAAATTGTCCCTCACACTAAACTGCTCAACGTCATTATTGACGGACATCTAAAATTTGATATTCGCATCCAAGCTAACAAAAAACTCCAAAAATTAGGACTCCGATATAGGTATAACTGTTATTTCAACCCCTCCACTAGAAAGACCCTCACCTCTACATACGTTATCCCCTTCCTAATGTATACATACCCTCTCCCCTCCCTAATGCATGTCACTCCTCTGTTCTTGAATCTTCAGCTCGGCCTTCAAACTAAATTGGAAGCCTGGTACAATAAAATCTGCACGTTTGCCACCAACTCTAGGAAGTTATCCCCATCACTGCATCTCCCTCCACTCACTGCAATGTCTTGAGCTTCCCAACTATCTGAACCTCCTTAAACTGACCACTGCCCATAAGTTCATATTTAACCCATCCTCCTGTCCATTTCTCTTGCCACCTCCTTAACCCCCTATATTCCTAATCACTCACTTAGGTCAGAAAATCAGAACCTACTCAAACTCTACAAACCTTTATGGCCACCTGGACACTCTCTGCTATCCTGCTCCTTAGCTAAACTATGGAACTCTCTTCCTCCCTCCTTTAGAAATACTCTGACCACTCTAACTTTAAATCCCTCCTCCATTCCTACCTATCTTCAAAATGGGAACCTCCTTGCTCCTTCCTCACATAGGCCCCCCCCATATCAAAACCCACCTTCTAACTCTGTGCATCATCTCTGCACTCACATCATTTGTCCTCCTACTCCTCCTTAACCACCAAATTTTGTTAATAGTTTATTTCCAACAATTTCTTGTCCTCAAATGTAATTCACTGTTAAATGACCCTTAGACTGCTCTGTTGCTAGATTTTTACTACTATTATTGGAATGTAAAATTTCAGTTGTAATTCACTGTTAATGACTCTTAGACTGTACAGTTGCTAGATTTTATTATTATTCTAGAATGTAGAAATGTTTTACTGTTGAATGCTGCATAAATCTGTATGACTTCTTTACTTTGTATATGTATATGCTAATATGTTTGTCATTGTTACTGGAGCTTTTCTCTCCAGACCTTCACTGAAAATAGGCTCTTTTTAGGCCCAGTGGACTTCCCTGGTCATCAAACTGAAATAAGTAAAAAATAAATAATAAAATAAAATAAAATAAATAAAAGCGCTGCTCTCATCTCTATGACATTGATATGCAAGTTAGCCTGTTTGGGGGACCAATTGCTTTGGACAACTTTCCCCAGAAAATGCTCTGTCCTTGGGCTGAGGGGGGATGAATGGACAGCCTTGTAGAAGCTAATCTGATGGAATCCACCACCTGAGATCTCTCTTACATGTATGATGATCCGTATTTGGGTTGACATGGATTGGTAAAGTATTGACCATAGAGTTGCTAACATCCATCGGAGAATCCTCATATAAAATTTGGCTAAAGGAATGAGTATTATTGCTGCTGACATTGATCCTAGAGCTTGAAGGACCAAGTGGGCTGAAATCTTTGTACTGCAGATTGTTTTTCTGACCTGTTATCTTAAAGTTTGTACTCTTGAGGGAGGCAGTAAAGCTATCACTGACTTAGTGTTGAAAACTGCTCCTTTGAATTCTAAATTTTGAGTTGCTTCCAGCTGAGACTTGTTGTAGTTTATGGTTAGTCCCAGATGAGAACAAGTCTGGGGAACCTGATTTCTTGCCCTTATCAATTGATGCCTGGTCAAGGAGGTAATGAGCCAATCTAAATCTTGAAACATGTGAGCTGCTACTACTGCCTGCATTTGCTGAACACCCTGGGGGTTGTGGTGAGACCAAAGGACAGAACTCTGAACTGGTAGTGACTGTCTCCCAGCAGGATGCATAAGTACCTTCTGGATCATCTGTTCATCTTTATGTGATAGTACTCATTCTGAAGGTCTATCAAGCACATCCAGTCATCCTTGCCCAGAAAAGGGAGAATGCACTGTATCATGACCATCTGAAACTTGGTATGACAAACTTGACTTGTTCAAGTTGCTGAGATCCAAAACTGGTCTCCAGTCTCCTGTTCTTTTTGGCACTAAAAATAACATTGAATAAGTGACAGATTCTATCTGGTCTGGTGGGACCTCTTGAATATATCTTTTTTCTAGCAGCTGTTGTATTTGAATTGCTTCTTTTCCCCTTCTGACTGGGTGGAACACTGGGGACTTTTCTTGAGATTGGAGGCAGAAGTGAAAAGGTATTATATAGTCTCTGGAAGTAATCCTCTGCACCCAAGTAAATTTTGATATGTCTAACCAGGCTCTCTGGTGCAGGGATAATTGACTCCTGATTGCCTCCAGAGGTGGGCAATTGGACCTCCTTTCAGGAAGAATCTCTGGACCTCTGGTTTTCTGGGCCTCTTCTTCCACAGGGGTGGTGTTGACCATTGGAGTCCCCCCCCCTGCCCCCGGGGGAAGTTCATCCACATGTGTCCTGGAAAGGACCCTCGGATTTTCTGAACCACATCTTTCAACCACCTCATTGATTCCTTGAAAACAATCTCTGAGGGGTTGAAAAACATATGCCCACTACAGGCAGGGCATCTCCATCCTTCTCACACTTGGATAAAGTTTCTTTCACTGTGGGGCAGAACAAGGAAGTGCCACTAAAGACAGCACTGATGAGCAATGACTTGAATGGCTCTGCAAAATCACATAAGCATGTCCAGGCATGTCTCTTGATGAAAATGCCTGAACCTACTACCCTACTTGGGTGAAGGCAGCTGAAGCATAGACATTTTTCCCAAACCTGTCCATCAGCCTTGTCTCCCTGTTGGGGGATGAACAGTGGAACTCTGTTTGGCAAGTTCTTTTTTTGGTGGCTGCCATCACAACTATGGCATGAATGGGCACCCCTTTAGCCCGAAACTCTTTCCCCAAAGGTGGTACCAGAATCTTGTCCAGTCTTCTAGGTATGGGTTCAACTGTGTCAGGTTCCTTCCATGCCCACTGAGAGACCAAATCAATGAGCACATCAGCAGGCAGAGTAATCCAGGAGGTAGACTGTCCAGTACCAAAAGCCTTCAGGAGTACTGACTTCTCAGATAAAGGGTTGCTGTGGGCCCATCCGCCTCTCTGTTTTAGCATCTCAAGGATGTATCCAAATGAGGTGTCTTTTCAAGGTGATCATAGGGACCTTCACCTTCATTGAAGTCAGTATCCTCCATGACCAACTCTTCTGCAGAGTCCAAGTGCTTTCTCTTGCACTTCTTTTTCCTAGGGACCTCCTCGGTGTGGAGTTTCAGGGAAGTATCAGAAGAAATTGTAATACCCTGCTGGGAAGCCTTGGAGTCTCAGACTGACTGTCCCTGTGGTAAATAATGATGAGAATCTAAGCACAGAGACATCAGAATAAAAGGTTGAGGATCTGATTGGGTTAGATCCATCCATCCTGCCAGAGTAGAGAATACACTCTTCACCACCTCAAAGGACGATCAACCCAGAGGGATAGAAGACCCCTGTGCAGAGAAGGCAAGCTTCTGGCCTGCTGTCTTCCCCCACTCCAAAGACAATTACCCTAAGGAGGAAGCCAGTGTTGAGCTGTCCAGTGCCAAGGCCCCGATGGGCAGGGACAGCTCTGACAACTTCAGAGTTGACTCCAACACTTCAGAACTGACAAGGAAATTTTGGCTCTGACAGTCATGTGGATCTGAAGAAATCTGAACTGGAGCACTCAGACTAAGCTTTAGATTTGAAGATAAAGCTATCTTTGGATCTGAGCCAGACTGACCTTGGAGAATTGGATCCAAGGACTCTGAAACCACTGAAGGGATCAGAGGAGGAGGTTGCAGAGAGGGTGCAATTGATGGATGGGTCTTTTGACTCAAGGGAGTAGGAGCCAGCAAGACACCCATCTGAATCTGCTCTGAGATGAACTTCAGCATCATTCTTTCCATATCTTATTTTGTCAGACTTCTGGATGAGTGAGTTGAAGCTGGAGAAGGAGACTTGGACTGGTGCCATTCCAAAAAGAGTAAAGGCAACTCGGGGGGCACAGGGTCAATGGAAGGTAAGTATCTAACCCTGAGGAGAATTATAGGATTTGAAGCTATCTGATCTGATTGTTTTTCTGTCAGATCCAAGATAGTTGTATCCATGTTTTTGTCTTTCTTGGATCCAAGGGTGAAAAACTCTGGGACTTCTTGGATCCAATTTAATTATTTTCTTAGATGGCTCCAAAGCAGACGTGGATTATGTAGATGGCTTTGTAGATGAAATCTACATCTATATTTATGGTAAGTGTACACAACTGTACTATGTTATTCATGTTTCACTGTTGCAGTCATCATACTTGAGTTGATTTCCAAAGCTGAAGAAAGGGTGGAGGCAGTCAAGAAGAGTTTGGGCTGGCTAGTATGCCCTGCAGGACTGCTGTTGCAAAACCCGCTCTGGATTTGCAAAATATAGGCAGGTGGTAATGCTTGGTGAATGTGTGTACAGAACTCCAGGTAGCAGCTTCCAGAATTTCCCTGGTAGGGACTCCCCTGAGGAATGCTGTAGAGGTAGAAATTGCCCTAGTGGAATGGATACAGTGTGGTATCCATTTGGAAATTGTCTGTTTTGAAATGGCCTTGCCCTCTGCCCCTGGTGCAAAACTGAGTAGTAACTGGTCAGATTTCCTGAAGGGCTTAGTGCTATCCAGGTAGAATCTGAGCTGTCTGTGCACGTCCAAGGAGTGCAGGATCCTTTCCCTTCATTTTGACGATTAGGAAAGAATGTTGGCGAATGGATAGATTGATTGAGAGCCACACTTGACACCACTTTTGGCATAAAGCAAGGGTTAGACCTGAGGGAGACCCTGTCAGCATGAAAAATAATGAAGGGCTCCACAGCCATGAGTGCTTGTAGCTCAGACACTCTTCTAGCTGAAGTGATGGCTGGAAGCAAGGCTGTTTTACAAGAGAGGAATTTTAACACTGCTGATGCTGCAGGCTCAAAGGGGTGGGGGTAGAGTGAGCTTTTCCAGTACAAAGTTAAGGTCCCAAGCAGGGCTGGGTGCTCTCCTTTGTGGCCTTAAGTTGTTGCCCTTTTCAGGAACTGTTTGATGAGAGGTTGAGAGAAGAGAGGTGGCTCAGTGTTGTAATGAGCTGAGATGGCAGACGCATGGATTTTAATGAAGGAGAAGGATAGACCTCTGTGGAGTAGATCTGCTAGGTAATCCAGGATTAGAGGTAGGGAGAGGGAGGGCAGTGCTTTATCCTCTCCTTTAGATTGAATCCAGGAGCAATACATTTTCCACTTATCCACATCGGATTTCCTTGTACTGGGTCTTCTGGCTTCCAAAATGACATCCAGCACCTCCTTGCTTAGGCTGATCACTGGGGGTGAATTCAAGGAATAAGCCAGGCTGCAAGATTCAGGGTTTGCAGTTGCAGATGCAAGATCTGTCCCCCCTGTTGAGTGAGGAGGGTCGGGCTATGGGGTAGGTGTGAGGGTGGCACCGGTGACAGGCTGCGCAGTAGTGGGTACCAGTGCTGGCGTGGCCAGTCTGGGGCAATCAGGATTGTCCTTGGTCTGTCCTGTCTTATCTTGAGCAATATTCTTGAGAGAAGGGGCAGAGGGGGAAATGCATAGATTGAGAGGTTTACCCACTAGAAGGATAGGGCCTCCACTTTCCAGGCCCTGCTGTGAGGTGTCCTGGTACAGAATTTGCTGAGCTGGTGATTGCAGAAGGAGGCAAAGAGGTCCTCCTCTGGGGTCCCCCATTTCTGAGTCAGAAGGCTGAAGGTGCTGGGCTCTAATTGCCACTTGTGTGGGTCTAGGAGATTTCTGCTTAAGTCGTCTGCCAGTAAGTTTTGTTTGCCTGGCAGAAATTGAGCTTGCAGATGGGCTTGCATGTCCAGGGCCATGTTCCACAGGGCCATGGCTAGCCTGCAGAGTGTGTAAGAGTGGGTTCCCCCCCCCCTGCTTGTTGATGTATCACATAACTGTGGTGTTGTCTGTTTCTATTAGAAGGGGTCCTGGTTAGAGTAGGGATCTGAAATCTGTTAGAGCATGCTGGACAGCTAGCATCTCTTTCTGGTTGATGTGCAGATGAATTTGACTTGGGCTCCAGTGGCCATGAATGCACTTGTCATCCAGGTGTGCCCCTCAGGCATAGTCTGATGCATCTGTGGTTAGGGTTTGGGCGGTGTGTGGTTGAGTAAAGGGAAGTCCCTTGTTGTGGTTGCATGCTGCTGCCCACCAAAGAAACTCTGTCCTTAGACAAGGTATGATAGGAATGACAGTTTCCAGGTTCTGAGAATGTTGGCACCAAAGACTTTTTAAGTACCATTGAAGTTTCCTCATATGCAGTCTGGCATATGGAATTAGTAGAATGAAAGAGGCCATGAACTGTTTGGCCTGCAGGATTTTCCTTGCGGATAGCTGGGTTCTGGTGGCCATTTGAGTGAAGTAGCCTGTCAGATAGGCATGTTTTTCTGGAATAAGGAATGCCATCTGGGATGCTGTGTCTACGCTTGCTCCCAGGAATACAATCTTTTGAATGGGGACTAGTTTTGATTTCTTTTCATTGATAGTGTACCCCAGGGAGGTTAGAAGGTTCTTTACAAATGTCAGGTGCTGCAACAGCAATTCCTAACTGTCTGCCTGAATCAGGCAGTTGTCCAAGTATGGGTAAATTTGAATTTTTCTCTGTCTGCAGTAGGCAATGGCTGGAGCTAGGCATTTTGTGAATACTCTGGGAGCAGTGGATAAGCCAAAGGGAAGTGCAGAAAACTGATAATGCATAGATCCTGCCTTGAAGTGTAGGTATTTCCTGCATGAGTCCCTGATAGGGATGTGCAGATAGGCTTCTTTTAGGTCTAGGCCAGCATAGGAAGCAGCTGCTGAAGGGTGAACATTTTGAATTTTGGTATGACCAGGAAGGTGTTTAGAATGGAGAGATCTAGGATTGGGTAGCAAATGCCCTCTTTTCTGGGTCCTAGGAAAAGTCTGGAATAGAACCCTTGACCTAGTTTTTCTGCTGGAACAGGTTGAATTGTCCTTATGGAGAGCAGGGATAGAACTTGGTTTTGTGCCTCTGCCCACTGGTTTGGAGGTAGATCTGGGAACCCTTTTGGGGTTGGCAGGGAGTGGAAGTAAAATTTGTACCCATCGGATACAATGTTGAGGACTCATTAGTTTTTGGTGATAGAAGTCCAGTTTTTTGCATGATAGGCAAGTTTTCCTCCTGGGGGCATGAGCAGTTGGGCAGAGGTGAGGAGAGGAGTTGAGAAGTCAATGTGAATTCTTTCCATAGGGGGGTGGCTTAGCACTCCCTGTTTTTGAAGTGGAAGCACTCCATTGCTTAGATCTCTGCATACCCTGAGACTGTAGTCTGGTGGGTCTGTTTCCCCTGGGTCTAGTTTGAGATGGCCTTGAGGGGGCTGGAAAGGACTAATGTTTCAAGGGGCAATGCCTACTGAATCTAGGAGGCTGTACTTGCAAGAATTCTTTGACTGCCTGCATAGATTTAGCTTTTTCTTCCATCTTTTTAAGAACCTCTTCTGCTTTGGTGCCAAACAGATTATCCATGTTCAAAGGAGCATCTAGTAATTTTGATTTGACATGGTCTGGCCAGGTCTGCTCCTTAAGCCAAGCATGCCTTCTCAGAACAGAACCAGTGACTGCTGCCCTGCAAGATGCTTCTAGGGCATCAAAGCCACATTGCAAAGTATGCTTGCTGACTTGGCTTGCAGAATGCATAAGCTCTTGTAATTCTTTATTTTCTGCACAGTCTGTAAAGGTAGCTAATGTTTGCTTAATAAGTTCCATAATATGTTGCTGGTACTTCAGCATGTGAAACTGGCAATTCAATGCCCTAATGGCAAGAGTTGCAGAGGTGTATACTTTTTTACCCCATCTGTCTAAAGCTCTGGAATCACTGTCCGAAGGGGTGGAATTCTTAGCTGTAGTTGCTTTGATACCTTTAGGCCCTGGGAGATGATCTCTGGGTCAGCAGTAGGATTTTTGAAAAGGAATTTGTGAGAGTCAGGAACTCTGTAGTATTGTCTTGTTTCCTAGGAGCAGGGGGTAAAGTATCAGGAGTTAGACTGGATTCCATAAAGCCATCATCCACAACATCTAGAACTGGAAGTATTGTTAAAGGTAGGTCTATGTTGTGACAAATCTAGAAATTCTCTGAGTCACTTTTTGGACTGAGGATAGTCTTGGCATTCCCAGTGGAAATGCTCTCTTAAAGTATGTAAGGTTTCACAACAAGAAAAATCCTCTGGAGGAGAAGCAGAGGGTATGGATTTCTCTGCATTTGAATCCTCATAAGCAGATAAAGGCATGTCTTCATAATCAGATACCTCAGAGTCATCAGACTTTTGGTCTGTTAAAGCTGCTGGGGACAGGTCTCTTTTTCTCTTAGCAGGGGAAGGCTGGCTTCCTCTAATCAGCATAATCAGGTCTTCTGCCATTTTAAGCATTTGGTGTTGTGGCAAGGAAGCAGGTGCTTGAGCTTGGGTCGTCGTTTTTTTAGGCATAGCTCATACTCTTGGCCTTAGAAACTCTGTAGTTTTAGACAAAACTTAAGATGTGAAAGAAGTCGTCGGTTTGTGTCGAATATTGTAGTGCGAAGAACTTCCTCAGAAGCCAGTGCCTGCTCAGCAGCTCTGGACCCATCCAAGGTAGAGACATCCACAGGTTCCATAGTTGAAGAAGAGTCTTGCAGCATACTGGACTCCGAATGGGTCTTGGAAGTGGCCTGCGAATCCATTGAAGCGGGCATCAGTGGCTGCGAAAGCACCTCACTGAGTACTGGTGAACTTGTGACTAGCTTAATGGAAGTGTCGTCAGCAGTTTTGGACCTGTGCAGTCTGTGTCTGTTTTTATCCTTACATTTTTTCAGAAGATTGGTAGTCAGATGGCTTACTGAAGCCATTTTGGAACATGGAGATTGAGATCGAAAGTATTTAGCGACAATAAGGGCCCGATGATGAATAGTTCGGGCGTTGAACAAGGCACAAAACTGACAGGGAGGTACGTCGTGGTCTGGGCCTAAACAGGTGACGCAGTAAGTATGGAAATCTTGGTGTGGTATTTGCTTTCCACAGGTGAGACAATTGTTAACTTTTTCTGACATCGGTTAGAGCAAAAAAAAAGGATTCCCAATGGGGTACTTAGCTTTATAAGACTTCAGGATGATTAAATTCGAAAACAAAAACTCAGGTAGCGGCCAACCGGCAGACGTGCAAACTGCTTCTGCTTTGGGCTCCTTGGCAAGAAAGACTGATGTAATGGTGTCAGCTGCCTGTTTTTATACCCCTGACAACATGACGCCAGTCCTGGAGCGACAGCAACTGATGCAGAAATACTAAGTCTCTGGTATTCGGGCTGACTGAGGGCTACCTGCAGGCAGATAACCCAAGTGTGATGACTGCAGCAGTGAAACACGAAAGACATTAGCATTAAGAATCAAGTTTATTTTTAACAGATTTAACATTTCATGATAAGCCTTAATATAAAATGGTTTTGTATTTCTTATTTTATATTTGCCCGAAGTGTGAAATGAATTAACTGTGAAGCAACATAATAAATGACAAGCTGATCTGGCAAAACATACTTAGCAGAAAATGTTTTCCTGAAGTAAAGAATTGTTCCTCTCCCCCATTCCAGAAATCTAGCCTTCCCTTACGGTCTTAGATGTTCTGTTAGGTTATATTCATTTTTTTCTTGGGGAGGGGGTGGAGTAAAGTGATCCCCCTCTGTTCTGAATGTTTTTGACCAAACATAGCTCAGTAAAACAGATACTGTAAATCACACTTTGCAAACAAAAGTGTTTTGGTCCAGTTCAGTGAGCCATTATATCTAAAAGAGGACTGGGTGAAAGGACACCTGCACTTAATATGCAGACTTTTATGCAAAAATAACTGCAATAGAATTTTCTTCCCATTTGGTGACCCCTAAATCAAAGTATAACTGATGAGGCTCTCAGTGGGCTTTGTCTTAGCTTCCAGCTTAAAAATCATTTTGTTTTAAGATGCACAGCTTCAGTGCTAGCACAGTCCTTTTATATGAGCACTCAAATTCTGATAACACATTAAGGCAATTCAGTAACTATAGGTAGGCATATGCAGCTGCCTTCTTTCATTGCCTGTACTCCTTACACTTAACACATGTTATCTTGAACACTTGTGATCACATGTTATCTTGAACCCTTGTGATGTCCTCTATCTGAACATTAAATCAGTTTAATGAGAAGACATAGGATTTAGAATCAGTCATTTCAAATCAGGCTATGAGTTAGTTTTCCCTGGGTAGCACCACCAAAAGATCATGCTTTTCACATAACAAAGTAATTTTGCTTCCCTTTAATATAAACCAAGACAGTCACCCACGATGAAAACATAATGAAAATAGTGCTGCCTCCATTTTTGCTTGCATATTTTTCCAAAATGTTTCTGAATACAAATTTGGTTTTCTGAGAAATCTTGTATTATTTCCTTCTTGTGTTACCTGTCACAGGGTTAGCATAAATGGGAGCACATACAGCCTCCATTGCTACACCTTCAATTTATTTCTAATATTCACCCTCAAAAATAAACAAAAATGATTTGATAAACTATCTGAAGGGTTCATAATAATAACTGATGCATAAAAAAGGTTCTCTATTATGTGATCAAAGGCACATTCTTTCAAATGCATCTTGATCGAACTTGAAAGCACGAAATGGCAAAATATCGAAATGGCGTATAAGCAAATTCTTTCCATGGGGAAAGAAATCACTTGGCCGCCTTCGCTATTTTGCCATTTTCATCACTGTAGTTCGATCTCAGAGTTGGTATATTTAAGTAGGGGGGTGTGGGGGTAATGTTTTAAAGTTTTTCTTTTTTTTTTCTTTTTTGGAACAGCAATTTTTTTCCCTGGGAAAAAAATCACTGTTCTAAGTGTTTGGGATTGTAAGCTTTCACTTACATGGGATCAATAAATCAGCGTTCACTTTTTTAAGCATTTGCTGATTTAATATAGACCCCAGAAAACACATTTACAAGGACTTCAAAAATCTAACCCTTCCTTATGAGGAATAGATGTAAATAGATCTATCACATCTATATGAAGAAATACCAATCCATCAGAAAGTATTATAAACAGATTAAAGGTGTAGTGATGGACTTGTATTTCTGCTAACCATGTAATGTGGACTTGAGAACAGCAGTTTGTCTTATGTTCTACATTTGCCTCTTGTTGAATTTTTATGTTAGTTGTTTTGATGATGTTTGTATTTTATAGAGAGTCTCAGTTACGAAACTGAATGAGTTCCTAGACTATATTAGTGATACCACATTTTTTTTCTGAGATTCACACATTATCACTTTGAAGATTTTATTAACTGTTTCTAAGGGAGTCAGCAAGTTTGTGTCAAACATTTGCAGAAAGCCTATCTTTTCTAGTACTTATCTTTGCTTTGAGAATTGTTACCCTCTTGTGCAGAAAAAAAATTTGGAAAAAGGGCAGCTAGTTTGATGAGCAAGAAAGCTATCTGATGACAATGGATTTTATAAAGAGTGTGACAAACTGCATATGTTTACGGAAAGAGGATACCCTTTTGACCTTTTGTAAAATAGTGAAGGATGTATTTGCATGGAGAAATACAAGATGTGTCACACAGCTTAGTAGTGCTGTTTGTTTTAGGACAATTGGAAAATAATGAGAAACACAAAAAAATGATCTTGGTAAAGTTACAATTTTCAAATACTAACTTGTAGCAGCTGTCAAAAATATTATCACTAAGAATTGGAGTATTTTCAGATGTGAAGGGTGATAGGCCATATTTTGATTAGGAAAAGAAATGGAGGTAAGAATGCAGGAAAAGGTCTCCCTAATGTAAAATTGTCCCCACTAATGGTTCTTGAGAAAGCAGCCATTGTAATCAATATACATATATCTTTGATGGTGAATGGTTAATCATAAGAGATTACAGTACATCAGTAAAATTGATCAATGGCTGCAATTGTATATGTAGTGGGGTTATTTATTTTGCTTTGTGTAAATGTTTCTATGTGGATAAGATATAAAAGGTCATTGGATAATCAGGTTTGTGAATATAATTATGACATTAGTAGAGGATTCACGAAGAATGCATTATATAGACACTTTAATTCTCTGTAACTATAGAACATTTTTTATGGTCTTGGATAAGGTCCCCAGGAATCTCAGAGGTGGTCCATAGAAGAGACTAATAGAATATGAGGAACTGCAGGGGCAGTTAAGGTAAAACACAGTCAGTAACTTACCCTGGGTGCAATGACATTATTTCAATTAGTAGTGTGCTTAAACGATGTGCTATTAAGCTACAAGTTGAAATAGATTTACATATTGGTGATGAATGTGCAATGTTTATTTAATATTTATAATTTCTTATTAATTTTAACTCTTTCAAAATTATTTATTTATTTATTTGCCTTTAGGTAAACATTTATTCATATTTCTATTGTTAGTGTTTCAATCCATTCATTCTAACATTTAAAAAATGTATAATGGATTTTACATACACACAATATTTTTAAAGTATTTTTTTAAATATTTATGCAGTTATATAGAATATATATTTTATAGTTCATATGGTAAAGGTTTTTTAAATTGACAATTATTGCAGTGTGTTGATTGGTTATGTGACCTGACTTCTGTCAGTTTAATTTCTCCAAGTCTTTTGGGTTTCTAATAACATGATGGGAATGGACTTCATTCCTGAGAAAAAAAATATGATTAAAATTCATGACATTAGTATTGTTTCAGTGTTTGACGTTAGCCAAAAGTGCTCTTCACAGCACCTGCAATGTGCCCAGAAGTGACTCCTTCTGCAATTCATTAGGAGTTACGTTTAACAATATTATAGCTAAATGTGACTGTAAATTCTTATTTATGAGACCCATTGTACCCACTACTATTGGAATTGTCTGGGTATCCTTTTTCCACATTGCCCTTGTTTCTGCCTATAAATCCTGGTATTTTATGACTTTGTGCTTCTGTGTATGTAAGACACTGTAATCACTGGATGTAGCAATTTCAATGATCAATGCTGCTTTTGTTTTTTTTTCATGGACTACTATATCTGGTTTTCTCACCTCTGTTTTTGAACTGTTTATAATGGGTGATCCTAATTAAAATAAATTTCATCATTTTCTATAATGCTTTGTGGCTCATATTTCTAATTCTTTTCAGCTACTTCAATATTGTAATGTTTGCATAATCCCCAGTGCAACAGTCTTGCTATATTATTATGCCTTTCAGTGTACAGGCCTTCTGCCATTAATGTATCACACCCAGCAACAAGATGTGCAACTGTTTCCATTTCTGTTTTACAAAACCTACATTTTATAGTTCAACATGTTCAATGGAATTTGTAAACCGTCATGTACATAGTTCCCTCTCCTGGGCCGCCAATATTAACCTTTCATCTTTTGATTTAAATTCTCCTCTCCTTAACCATTTCCATGACTCATCCTGAACAACATGAGGTTGTTCAAGGAGTTTTCTATACCTGCAACTATGTTTATGCCTTTTCCACAGTTCTTGCCTTCTCATATGATCCTTCATCTTATATTCTTTCTTGTGTTTTTGGTACATTCAGTTGGTGCCTGATTTTTATCTACTCCTGGTTTGATTATAAGCCAAAAGTTCCAGGAACCATTATTGTTGTTTAAATTAGCCCTAGTTACACCTACTAGCTACATGATTCAGTCGCATTCTACAAGTCTACAAAAATGCTGCACTATGCTGTAACCTCTGGGTTCTTGTTTGAATTGCTTTTTAAGTCTAAAGCCTGTAATCTGCAGTTCTACTGTCTAACAACTATTCCCTCACCATGTAACTTCCTTGTTTTCTCCTGTCTTTCCATTTATATAAAATGAAACTGTGACCCTAAATCTTCTCTCACCAAGTGGTAGTATAACTACATCAGTTGGATCTGGCTATTTCTACTTTGTAAGCCACTGAACAGCAGAAGCAGAGTATGTGGTTTAGTTAATGTGGTAGTCTTTGCACCTTTGCTTTGTAATAAAATATATGCCACTGTAGTGTCGTGCATAACTGTGGGTGCACTTAATTTTACCACCACTCTTTATTTTATCACTCCCTCCCACCCAATAGCCTATATTTGTAACAGAGGCCATTTACTCTTATTTCTTTCAGAGATGGCCTTGACAATAGTTAAGTTGCAAGGGAAAAAGAATAAGACAGAAACAGCCTTGGCCAATAGTTAAAGTAGTAAGGGAGAAAGAATATAACATAAAAAGGAAGGGCTTGTTGAAGTAACAGACTGCTGAAACTATAGTGCTTGTTACTGAAGTTATCAGAAAAAAGCCTCCAATGTAATGCTGCTATCTGCCCAGACCCTATGGTTGATGATTTGTATTACGTGTGTGAGAGAAAGACAACCAAATGGTGATCTAGACACCTACCTTAAAACATCTACAGTCAGGAATTTGTACCCCCCCTAATTTCCACCCACCCCCACTACATCTACATTTATACCTAGCCAGTAGACACATCCCTAACCTAGTTACCCTATCTCCACATGCTATCTAATCAGCAATTCCAATCTCATGAACAATCGCATCCTACCAAATTTTTTTTAACTTGGCCCTATCCCTCACCCAGGACACCTCATATTGTCTACCCTTACTTTATTTATGTATTTATTTATCATTTGTTGACTGGGAATGTCCGACTAGGTTCCACAGAGCCTGTTTTCAGCGGAGGCCCGGGGAGAAATGCTCCAGATGTATGTCTTTGGAATGTGGGGGGAAACCAGAGTACCTGGAGGAAACCCACGCGAACACAGGGAGAACATGCAAACTCCTCACAGAAGGCACCCCAGCTGAGAATCGAACCAGAGAACCTCTTGCTGTGAGGTGACATTAACCACTGCACCACTGCGCCGCCCTTACTTCAGCAATAATGTTACTCTTACACACACCTCTCCTTAGCTTACTCATTACAGCCTACCTCATTATCTGCTATCACAAACAGCATATCACATATATCTATTCTCATACTAAACCTGCCACCACCCCCACCAACACCTACTCTCCAAACATTGTCATATCTCCACACCTCTGTAATAGCTCCAACACAAAACTTTTTTCACTTACACGCACTCACTCACAGGTGTCAGCATATTTACTTGGTAAATATACTAGAACACTACCCAAACTCTCACATCTATTTCTATTCAAATTAACTCAACTTAATCTAAGTGGGGATATACATCCAAATCCAGGCCCTCAACACCAACAACAAACAACACATCCACAAGGCAATTCTTTCTCTCATAATATCATTAATCAACCACATAATAATTCTGACCTTCTAATCATAAACATGAATTTAAGGAGCATATTAAATAAACTTCATGAATTTCATGCAATCCTCACCCTGTACTCTCCAGATATAGCAGTCTTAACTGAAATTTTGGCTAAAACCCCATATTAAAGACAGTGAAATTCTAACCCAAAGGTGCAATATCCACAGACTCGACAGGTCTCATAAACATGGCAGTGGCATAGCCATTATATACATAGATACATTCAAACTGGAACACAGTGATAAACCCCCCAGACCTTATAAATTCAGAAATATTAGTCTCCCACCTACCGGTAAACTCTAATAAATACATTATAACTATAGCAGATTGCATCTCCCCAGTAATAACCTCTCCTTAGTTGAAAAACTGTCTTGTTGGTCTGCCCCCACATTTAACCAGGAGAATATTATGAGGGGTGACTTCAACTTGGATTGGAACACCTGCTCTTCAGATAACCCCTCCAACTCTATAAACCTCTATGGTTTCTCTCAAATAATGCTCTCTCCAGCTAGACTTGACAAACATAGCAACAAGCATTCAGTCCTGGATTGGATTCTAATAAATAGACCCTCCCTCTGTCACCACTCTGGCAACCTCTCAGACAGCCTTTGTGATCATCTGCACACCTATCTACTTTGGCACAGGATATCCCCTCCTAAAAACATCATATATAAACATATCCATTACAAAATAAATGTCTCTCTCGAAATCTTCAAATCCCTTCTACAACAATACAAAAATGAAACTGGATCTCTCTAAAACATCTCCACATACACTCTAATTCAATACTTGAATAATAAATTCCTCAATATCTTAAACTGTCTGGAACCCTTAGGAAAAAATCTACCATGGCTAACAAAAGACACCAAGCAACTCCTCAGAGAGACAGAGCCTGGTCATGATATTAAGAGACCAAAACACACATTTCCTTTTTAGCTTATCAACAAATAAGAACCCTAGCCAAAAGACAAATCAAGAATGACAAAATGTTATACTACACCATAATCCAACGCAAACACCAAAACTCCCCCCACATTTTGGTGAGCCATAAAATAACTCCTAAACCCAGGACACTCCACATCCATCTCCTACCTCCATAAGCACCAGTGATAGCATAGCCTCCCAGTTTAACTCACATTTCATCAATTCCATACTGTCCCTATGAAAAAACAATGGCAATACTCCACTATTTGTTCCCACATGTTCAGCTTCTAATCTCAGTTCTTTTCAATTAGACCGATACAAACTAGAACCATTAAAAAACTTCTATACAAACTAAAACCCACATCCCTCACAGCTGCCCTACTTCCTAATGAATTTCTCAGACTGGCAGCGGATACCATCTCTTATACATAAACAATGAATTCACAACCAGATAATCCAAAATAAAGAGCTCCTTTATTAATAAATCTTCTAGTGCCTCAGCTCACCAGCCTTTACAGAGTATAAAAACTTAACAAAAAGAACAATCACTTAAATAATAGCACCAATTAATTTTTTTTTTCCAATTATACAATTATTCACTTAATTAAATTAAATGCAATTAAATAAACACCTTCCAGCTACATTCCAAGTTAAGACCTCTGGGAACTAAAGTATCATATTTTCATATAAAATTTGTTTTCTGATATAGCAATCTAGTTTTTCTATTAATATTAGTAAATGTAAAAACGGAAGAAACGGGAAAAGGCTCCAAAACCAGTAAAAACACACCAAATTCCCCGTAGTACAGGAACGAATGAAGGCAGTCTCACAGTACTGTATGTGGAACAGTTCTCTAGCAAGACTCTGCAGTCCGTAATATAAAAAAAATAATTTATTGAACAAAACAAAACAAAACAAATAAACATAGCATCAAGGATTTAGGGCTTTCATTTCCTAACCGGAAACTTCATCAGAATGTATGCTGTTACTATACAAGGTATTTTATACATCTTCCTATTGATTAATTAGATAAATTAAATACAATTACAATTAACTTGGAATTTCAATTCAAGTCACTTAGGTAAGAATGAATTTAAAGGAATTTAAAGGAATAGTTAGTGTGGTATCAAGCGTATACATACAAATAGTTAGTCTGTCTGTACAAGTGAAATGACTTACACATTTGACTCACAAATTTGATGTACATATGTAAAATTCATCACTATTAACATATTAGTTTAAAATCATACATATGTATAAATTTTTGGATGAATAAATAAATAAATAGATAAATACATATGTCCATGTGTATTATAACTATATATATTGATTTGCAATTTTTTAAAAAAACAGTCTCCTACAAACAATTTATAAAAAACAAATTACAAAAAAACTATTATAAAAACTTCTATCAGGTTATATATAGAAATAATAAATAGATGAGTAAATAAAAAGTGAGTAAAAACAGTTGATAATAAATGGATAAAAAAATGGGTACGTGGTGGGAAAATGAATAATATTTAGGTGGTAAAAAAGTGTAAGGTACTAGTAATAGTAATAGTAATAGTAATAGTAATGGTGTTGCAAAAATGATGTTTTTATTTGTTTTTGTTTTTGTTCTTGTTCTTATTTTTATTTTTTGTTTTTACCCTGTTGGCCCTTAGTTTTAGGGCTGGTAGTAGTGACACGTGATCATTCATCCCTGGAGGTGTATTGGAATCCAGACATAGTTGCCAGATTAATTTTCTATAACTGAGTTGCGTTTCCCAGTCCCCCCCTCTACTATTCTTGGGTACTATTTCCAATATCCAAAACTTGAAATTAGCTCATAAACAGGTTAATGTATGTCTGTATAAAGCATTTGTTTATTTTTTCCTGTTTACATCATACATGTGCTCGTATGTTCTTTGTCGTATATGTCTCTCTGTCTTATCCACATAATATCCCCAACATGAAGTACAATAGACCAAATATACTACCCCACTGGTATAACAGGTAAAGTGATGTTTACCCTTAAAGGTTGTAGGGATAGAAGGTAGTGTTAGTTCCTCTGTGTTTGCAATAAATGTACATTGAGAACATCTCCCACAATGAAAAATACCCTTTTTCTTTTTGACGTTGTCCTGCTTGTTCATTTCGAACAAGTTTTTAAGGTTAGGACCCCTCCTAAAACTGTAGCTTATTTGTCTACTAAATATTTCTAGCCTATTAGGCATGGTGTTAAAAATGTCCCATGTCTTATTTATAAGTTTTCTTATTGAGTAAGTGTTGATGTTGTATGTCATGACAAGAAAGGGTGTATTTTGGTGTATATTGGTGTTGGAGGTGTTTTTCCCAGTGGTATCCAAGGTATGATCTAAGGGGTTGCTGTCTATGTTAACCTCCTTGTTTAACAAAGGTACATATCTTTTCCCCCACCCCCTTATCACCTCTGCCTTTAAGGGAACAATAATGGAATCTGGGTAGCCTCTCTCCAGAAATAGCTTGTGCACATAATCCATTTCATTAATAAAATCCATGTAATTGGAAGTCATTCTGGCCACCCTGACCATTTGTCCTTTAATAATGTTTTTCGTTTGTATTGGGGGGTGGTTACTATTGTAATCAAGGTAAGAATTAGAAAAACACATCTTTCTAAATATTCTTGAAACATATTTCCTTTCAACTTTGTCTTTTATAATAGTTATATCCAGAAAATGTGTCTCTTCCATATTGTATTCATGGGTAAACTGAAGAAATGAAGTTGAATTGTTAAGATATTCCATAATTTTCAGTATATCATTCTGTGACCCCTTCCATATTATTAATATGTCGTCCAAAAAACGAAAGTATTGAACAATGTTCTCCATGAAAGGGGAATTGAAAACAAAATGTTGTTCCCAATAAAGCATGACTGTATTAGCAAATATGGGGGCACATGCTGCCCCCATTGCAACACCATCTAGTTGATGAAAAATATCTCCTTGAAAGTAAATAAAATTGTTCTTAAGAACTGTTTTGATATTTTCTAACCAACCTAAACTCGTTATTATTAAGGAATTTAAATTCAGTGAGCAAAGCCTCAAACCATTCAAGACCTGTGCTATGCGGAATCACGGAAAATAAGTCCCTAACATCAATAGTTAAAAATGAATATTGAGACTGGAAGGGTATCTGCTTTATTTTACTGAGTAGATCCCATGAATCAATTAAAATATGGTGGTATAGTTTGTAAAAAGGTATTAACTTTGTGTCCACATAAATAGCTAAGGGTTGGGTTTTTGAACCCTCAGATGTCACAATGGGTCTAAGTGGTGGGTTGTCTGCACTTTTGTGTACCTTGGGGATCCCAAACATAGTAGACAAAAAAGGTTTTTCAACCTTAAAAAATCTATATAATCTGTCATCTATAAGTCCTTGTAGTAGGTTGTCTTCTATTGTTAAATCAATTTTATGATATGCTATGTTTAACTCGTTTTTAGAAATAGTGGTATATCATACCTCCACATTTAAAATGTCCATCATTTTAGTTAAGTATAGCCAGTTGTGCATTAGGACAACCCCCCCCCCCCACCTTTGTCAGGCTTCATAATTCTGACATCTGAGTAGTGTTGCTTAATGTCCTCCAAGGTCTTTCTTTCCTCTGTGTTCAGGACTGGTGTACAAAAGGTAGTTTTGTTTTGATGGTGAAATGTTCTTAGTTCTTTAGTTACCACTTTTTCAAAATTACTAATGTCATTTTGTAAGAGAGGATTGTATATACTTCTCCTTGACAAATTGTCACATGTTTTGTGTGTATAGGCACTAGTAGTAGTGTTAGTAGCAGTGTTGTTATTCTGAATCTCATTTGAAGTAGCTAGGATGTCTAAATTTAGTTTTCTTGTGAATAATTTTATGTCTAGGATCATTTCCGCCAAATTCAGTTTCTTAGATGGTACAAAATTGAATCCCTTTTTGAATAAAAAAAAATGTCTGTCCTCAATTTTGATGTCAGTATAATTGTATATAAAAAAATACCCATTTTGTTGGTAAGTAATAATGGTGTTATCCCTAGGTGCCTCTCCAATGTTGTTAATGTGGGCAATGGGTATAGTCGTGTCTTCAAACAGAATGGTATCTTCTCTCAAAGTATTGTCTTCTACTGAAATAAATGATTTTCCTGGTTTCTCTGGTTCTGTTTGTTTGTGACTTGTGCATAGGTGGGGTGAGAGTGTAAATTCCTTATTTGCTCCGACC
Organism: Protopterus annectens; assembly: GCF_019279795.1. Taxonomy (NCBI): domain Eukaryota; kingdom Metazoa; phylum Chordata; order Ceratodontiformes; family Protopteridae; genus Protopterus; species Protopterus annectens. The sequence goes on from NC_056737.1 coordinate 1,678,915,087, forward strand.
TCCGGAGTCCCTCCTGTTCTAAAGGGATGTCAGAGTTGTAGGAGTTGTAAAATTCTCCCTGATGATCGTGCATCTCTCTAGTAATATCCCCTTTAGTCTGGTGTTCATTATTCACCCCCCCCTTGGTACAACCTAGTAATGTGATTATTAGTATATGTAAACCTACTCTTAGTATTGTTGTCAAAACGCTCTTTTTTATGTGCCAATGGGTAAGCCTGTTGGTGTTTATAGGCCCAATCATCCCTATCCAGTTTATCCATTTTTCTCTTATGGTTTTTAGCCATAATATTATCAACATCATTAAAAACTCTAAGATAGTTGTGTTTATGTTCTCTCACAGTAAACAGTAAGTCATCACTTATGTCTTTGTTAATTTTCTCAATTTTACCATTCAATTCATCAATTAAAATCTTATTGTTATTAATCATAGCCCTTATCAGAGCTAACCCACAGTTATTTAAAATGTCCACAATTTCTTGGTAAAAGGTAGAACCCATAACAGTGTCGTTAGGAAATGTGTTAAGTCTAAGCCCTTTCGGCACGTTTTCTTTTTAAACATTCTGTTAAAAACCAATTGTCCAAGTTCAAATTTTTAAATTTTAACATATATTTCTTTAACAGCATACATTTATCAAGGTATGAACTGTCCTGCTGTTTATATCCATGTTCATGTGTTTCTGTCACTCCGAAGCTTTTGTTGAGCTAGTCATTAAGATTAATATCTGTGTAGGTGTCCAAGAATGAAGTTGGGTTGTTCCCGGTAGTGTGTGTTGTAACATTTCTCTCGCTGGTATTTCTATCATTTGACCTGTTGTCAGAACGTGAAACCCCAGGCTCCACAGGGGTTCCTCTGTTACCATGACTGTTATTAGTACGCTTACAACGCTCAGGTTGTGCACACGGAATAAGGACGTCCGCTTCCTGTGTGCTGGTATCCGGTTGTGTAAAGGCTTGAATAAGCCTGGTAAGTTCTCCTATTAAGGATCGTTTGTTCCTATTAGGTGAGGCTCCTACTCTTTTCAACCTTAAAAAATCTATATAATCTGTCATCTATAAGTCCTTGTAGTAGGTTGTCTTCTATTGTTAAATCAATTTTATGATATGCTATGTTTAACTCGTTTTTAGAAATAATGGTATATCGTCCCTCCACATTTAAAATGCCAATCATTTTAGTTAAGTATAGCCAGTTGTGCATTAGGACAACCCCACCTAAATATTATTCATTTTCCCACCACTTATCCATTTATTATCAACTGTTTTTACTTACTTTTTATTTATTCATCTGTTTATTATTTCTATATATAACTTGATAGAAGTTTTTATGATAGTTTTTTGTAATTTGTTTTTTATAAATTGTTTGTAGGAGACTGTTTTTTTAAAAAATTGCAAATCAATATATATAGTTATAATACACATGGACACATGTATTTATCTATTTATTTATTTATTCATCCAAAAATTTATACATATGTATGATTTTAAACTAATATGTTAATAGTGATGAATTTTACATACGTACATCAAATTTGTGAGTCAAATTTGTAAGTCATTTCACTTGTACAGACAGACTAACTATTTGTATGTATACACTTGATACCACACTAACTATTCCTTTAAATTCATTCTTACCTAAACGATTTGAATTGATATTCCAAGTTAATTGTAATTGTATTTAATTTATCTAATTAATCAATAGGAAGATGTATAAAAGACCTTGTATAGTAACAGCATACATTCTGATGAAGTTTCTGGTTAGGAAATGAAAGCTCTAAATCCTTGATGCTACGTTTATTTGTTTTGTTTTGTTTTGTTCAATAAATTATTTTTTTTATATTATGAACTGCAGAGTTTTGCTAGAGAACTGTTCCACATACAGTACTGTGAGACTGCCTTCATTCGTTCCTGTACTATGGGGAATTTGGAGTGTTTTTACTGGTTTTGGAGCCTTTTCCCATTTCTTCCATTTTTACATTTACTAGTTTATTCTACATGGAAGCACAGGATCACCGAGGAGCCTCACCTAACAGGAATGAACGATCCTTAATAGGAGAACTTACCAGGCATATTCAAGCCTTTACACAACCGGATACCAGCACACAGGAAGCGACGTCCTTATTCCGTGTGCACAACCTGAGCATTGTAAGCGTACTAATAACAGTCCTGGTAACAGAGGAACCCCCGTGGAGCCTGGGGTTTCACGTTTTGACAACAGGTCAAATGATAGAAATACCAGCGAGAGAAATGTTACAACACACACTACTGGGAACAACCCAACTTCGTTCTTGGACAACTACATGGATATTAATCTTAATGACTGGCTCAACAAAAGCTTTGGAGTGACAGAAACACACAAACACGGATATAAACAGCAGGATGGTTCATACCTTGATAAATGTAAGCTGTTAAAGAAATACATGTTAAAATTTAAAAATTTTAACTTGGACAATTGGTTTTTAACAGAATGTTTAAAAAGGAAACGTGCCGAAAGGGCTTAGACTTAACAAATTTCCTAACGACACTGTTATGGGTTCTACCTTTTACCAAGAAATTGTGGACATTTTAAATAACTGTGGGTTAGCTCTGATAAGAGCTATGATTAATAACAATAAGATTTTAATTGATGAATTGAATGTTAAAATTGAGAAAATTAACAAAGAGATAAGTAATGACTTACTGTTTACTGTGAGAGAACATAAACACAACTATCTTAGAGTTTTTAATGATGTTGATAATATTATGGCTAAAAACCATAAAACTGGATAGGGATGATTGGGCCTATAAACACCAACAGGCTTACCCATTGGCACATAAAAAAGAGCATTTTGACAACAATACTAAGAGTAGGTTTACATATACTAATAATTACATTACCAGGTTGTACCAAGGGGGGGGCGGGTGAATAATGAACACCAGACTAAAGGGGATATTACTAGAGATATGCATGATCATCAGGGAGAATTTTACAACTCCTACAACTCTGACATCCCTTTAAAACAGGAGGGACCCCAGAGGTCGGAGCGAATAAGGAATTCACACTCTCACCCCACCTATGCACAAGTCACAAACAAACAGAACCAGAGATACCAGGAAAATCATTTATTTCAGTAGAAGACAATACTTTGACGGAAGATACCATTCTATATGTAAACCTACTCTTAGTATTGTTTGAAGACACGACTATACCCAATGCCCACATTAACAACATTGGAGAGGCACCTAGGGATAACACCATTATTACTTACCAACAAAATGGGGATTTTTTTATATACAATTATACTGACATCAAAATTGAGGACATACATTTTTCTTTATTCAAAAAGGGATTCAGTTTTGTACCATCTAAGAAACTGAATTTGGCGGAAACGATCCTAGACATAAAATTATTCACAAGAAAACTAAACTTAGAAGTCCTAGCTACTTCAAATGAGATTCAGAACAACAACACTGCTACTAACACTACTACTAGTGCCTATACACACAAAACATGAGACAATTTGTCAAGGAAAAGTATATACAATCCTCTCTTACAAAATGACATTAGTAATTTTGAAAAAGTGGTACTAATGAACTAAGAACATTTTACCGTCAAAACAAAACTACCTTTTCTACACCAAACCTGAATACAGAGGAAAGAAAGACCTTGGAGGACATTTAGCAACACTACTCAGATGTCAGAATTATGAAGCCTGACAAAGGTGGGGGGGTTGTCCTAATGCACAACTGGCTATACTTAACTAAAATGATGGACATTTTAAATGTGGAAGGACGATATACTATTATTTCTAAAAACGAGTTAAATATAGCATATCATCAAATTGATTTAACAATAGAAGACAACCTACTACAAGGACTTATAGATGACAGATTATATAGATTTTTTTAAGGTTGAAAAACCTTTTTTGTCTACTATGTTTCGGATCCCCAAGGTACACAAAAGTGCAGACAACCCACCACTTAGACCCATTGTGACATCTGAGGGTTCAAAAACCCAACCATTAGCTATTTATGTGGACACAAAGTTAAAACCTTTTTACAAACTATACCCCCATATTTTAATTGATTCATGGGATCTACTCAGTAAAATAAACCCTTCCAGTCTCAATATTCATTTTTAACTATTGATGTTAGGGACTTATTTTCCGTGATTCCGCATAGCACTGGTCTTGAATGGTTTGAGGCTTTGCTCACTGAATTTAAATTCCTTAATAATAACGAGTTTAGGTTGGTTAGAAAATATCAAAACAGTTCTTAAGAACAATTTTATTTACTTTCAAGGAGATATTTTTCATCAACTAGATGGTGTTGCAATGGGGGCAGCATGTGCCCCCATATTTGCTAATACAGTCATGCTTTATTGGGAACAACATTTTGTTTTCAATTCCCCTTTCATGGAGAACATTGTTCAATACTTTCATTTTTGGGACGACATATTAATAATATGGAAGGGGTCACAGAATGATATACTGAAAATTATGGAATATCTTAACAATTCAACTTCATTTCTTCAGTTTACCCATGAATACAATATGGAAGAGACACATTTTCTGGAAAGATGTGTTTTTCTAATTCTTACCTCCATTACAATAGTAACCACCCCCAATACAAAAGAAAAACATTATTAAAGGACAAATGGTCAGGGTGGCCAGAATGATTTCCAGTTACACGGATTTTATTAATGAAATGGATTACGTGCACAAGCTATTTTTGGAGAGAGGTTACCAAGATTCCATTATTGTTCCCTTAAAGGAAGAGGTGATAAGGGGGTGGGGGAAAAGATATGTACCTTTGTTAAACAAGGAGGTTAACATAGATAGCAACTCCCTAGATCATACCTTGGATACCACTGGGAAAAACACCTCCAACACCAATATACACCAAAACACACCCTCATACAATGTCAACACTTACTCAATAAGAAAACTTATAAATAAGACATGGGACATTTTCAAAACCATGCCTAATAGGCTAGAAATATTTAGTAGATAAATAAGCTACAGTTTTAGGAGGGGTCCTAACCTTAAAAATTTGTTCGAAATGAACAAGCAGGACAACGACAAAAAGAAAAAGGGTATTTTTCGTTGTGGGAGATGTTCTCAATGTACATTTATTGCAAACACAGAGGAACTAACACTACCTTCTATCCCTACAACCTTTAAGGGTAAACATCACTTTACCTGTTATACCAGTGGGGTAGTATATTTGGTCTATTGTACTTCATGTTGGGGATATTATGTGGGTAAGACAGAGAGACATCTACGACAAAGAATATACGAGCACATGTATGATGTAAACAGGAAAAAATAAACAAATGCTTTATACAGACATACATTAACCTGTTTAAGAGCTAATTTCAAGTTTTGGATATTGGAAATGGTACCCAAGAATAGAAGAGGGGGGGACTGGGAAACGCAACTCACTTATAGAAAATTAATCTGGCAACTACGTCTGGATTCCAATACACCTCCAGGGATGAATGATCACGTGTCACTACTACCAGCCCTAAAACTAAGGGCCAACAGAGTAAAAACAAAAAATAAAAATAAGAACAAGAACAAAAACAAAACCAAATAGAAACATAGGGCAGGATTCACGAAGGCTTGCACGGAGTGCAAGAGACATGTAAGACTCCATGCAAGCCTCGCGATCCAGGAACAGGCCAAAACTCCGTGTAAGAGACCAGCTAAAACATCTCTTACACGGACTGGGAGTGGATATGCTAAATACCTCACTTGCAGCCAAAAGGCATGCAAATGAGGTAAAGTAGCGATCCACGAAACAGAAAGCAGCCCGTGTAAGAACCGTTTTAGCTGCAGAAATGTACTCAGTTGACAACTGAGTACGTTTCTACAAAAATCACAATGAAGCCATGTCAGCTCCAAATAAAGAGTGCATATGTGTCAGGCAGCATGCCAATGGCCAAATATGTGGCCATTGGCAAGGTATCCCGATGCAAATATTAAAAAAATATAATTTTTTTTTCGGCGATCGCCGATGTTTAAACGCAGCGCAGCCCCGCGCAAACGGGCTGCGCTGTATAAAACATAAAAATGAAGGTTATAAACCCACAAATGTGGGTTTTATGCAATACATGGAATTACAATGCAGGGACCAGCAGACCAAAAACAATATGGCCACCGTTTAGTGGTTGCTAAGGGGGGAAGCTGAGTCTAAGACATGTAACTAAGCATTAGTAGGCAATCTGATGTAAATGAGGGTTAGGATACTGAATCCCACTGTCACATAGCAAATGAGCACATTCTGAGTAATGTAAGAGATACATAAGGGGGAGGAATAGAGTAGGAGATAGGTGACATCACAGGGGGGAATGGTAGAAAGAAATGCAGTTCATTGGAGGTCAGTGTTACATGACAGATGAGAGACACAGATCATGGAAAGAGGAGTGCCACAAGATAAGCATGGGAAAGTCAAGAAATGGAAGGTGTACACTGTTACTTACACCAAAGTTTCTTGTTGGGCGTGCATGCGCACGTGTGCGCGCCATGAGGCCCGGGTAGGACAGTGTGCGCGCGTGTAAGGCAGACTGAGCATGTGGGAGCCTGTTGGCAGAGTTTTAACACTGTTTGCTCTGGTGTGCGCACGTTTTAACCCGAATAAGCAGATTCTGAACTGTGTAAGCATGTGTGCGTGCGTGTAAGCCACTGTGAGCGTGTTTATGCTGGTATGCACGTTGCTCCCCCCTGAGGAACCATAAAGGAAAAAGGAAGCAACATAATTAGTAGGAAGCTAGCAGGGAATACTGCTGGAGCTAGCAGGTGAAAACAATTAAAAGCAGGCAATTACACAGGCATAATAGTAGCTCAGCCAAGCACTTAAAACTCTGCAAACAGTAGTGCAGGATGTATCTCTCAAGAGACACTGCAAGACAGGAGTAAGCTATTAGAAGTGAAAACTGAAAAAGCTGAACTCAGAGCAGAAATACTAGGGGCTGCCATAGCTGTCATAATGAGACATAGGCGACTTGCTGAGGGTGGTGACAATGCAGATGGTGCCAGACAACCCACAGTGAGGAGACGGAGAAGAGTGTACAGGCCCAGGGTCACCTACCATGGGTTACATGAGCTGGAGATAGTAGAGCGCTATAGAGTGGACAGAGACCTCCTGCAGCAAATTGTCGAGCTGTGCAGGCCACGCCTCACACACAGAACCAACAGAGGGGAACCCATTCCAGTGGAAACCAAGGTATTTGTTGGCCTAAGAATACTAGCAACAGGTACCTTCCAGAGATCAACTGGTGATATGATGGGGATATCACAGGCATCAGCCTCCAGGGTACTGCACCAGTTCCTGGATGCCATGTCAGCACATGTCGGTGATCATGTATATTTCCCCAATGCCCATGAGGTATTGGCCAGCAATATGTGTCTCTTCCAGCAAATAGCGGAATACCCTGAGGTAGTGGGTGCAATAGACTGCACGCACATACGCATCAAAGCACCAGCTGGTGAGCGGGGTAGGGCCTACATTAACCGCAAGGGCTTCCCCTCCATCAACTGCCAGGTCATGTGTGATGCCCAGGGCATAATAATGAATGTGTGTGCTGGCTGCCCTGGGAGCTACTATGATTCCCACATCTGGCATTTGACGCAGCTGTACCAGACATTTGCCAATGGGGACATCCCACACGGACACCTAGTGGGGGATGCAGGTTATGCACTGGAGCCGTGGCTGCTGACACCCATCAGAAATGCACACACACCTGAACAGGAATGCCATAATGAGGCACACGCACAAACACGTAATGTAATAGAGCGTGTGTTTGGGCTGCTCAAGTCACGGTTCTGGTGTCTGAGACATCTGGTGGAGCCTTGCAGTACTCACCAACTACATGTACCCAAATTGTCATGGTATGTGCTATGCTACATAATATGATCTTGCAAAAACAGCTGCAGCAGGACCAGCATAGGGCCGGGCCACACAGCCTCCCACCATTGCCAAGGCCATCACAGGCAGAGTGTGACTCGGAGGAAGAACAACCTGAGCCTGCCCCAGTAGGCAGAAGGAGGCGTGCCCAGTATGCCCTGGCCTTGGCAAAGAGGCAACGCATAGCACATACACTGGCTCAGTAGGAACCCTGGGAATGATACTACTCTCTGACTCACTCAAATAATAACATGGATGCCTAAAATGACATGACCTGCTCACAAACATGTACAGGGAGTGTAATATGTGCATCCGACAGAGGCAGCCCTGCAGCACCACCTGTGGCATGAATGCCATGTGTTAAGTAATGTAACACCATGTACTATATGCACACTTGAGGACCCTGACTAACATCCACCCTCATCAAGCATGAAACCACAATATGACGATGGGATGATGAATTGCAATAATTGGCTGAAGTAATGCAGTTAGTCAAAGGGGAGCCAATGTGTTCCAGCCTGGGATGACATGCTGAGCATGACATGATGCACCACCTGCTAGGGGTGGCATGCACCTATCAGTCCAGGCCTCATGGATACTGGCAAAGGCTGCCAGTACCCACAGCATGCCCTGAATAAGTAAGTCTCAAAACACAAACCCACCTTCATAGGTACCACAAGGGATAAGAACCTAGATGTAATGCTACCCAATGCCAGAAGTCTAAACAGCAAGATGCGTGCAGTGTAAACGCACACAGTATGGAGAATGTTGATATCTGTCCTGTAACAGAAAACTGGGTCAAGGCTCACATCAGCACCCTAACACTACCAGGTTACACCTCATACTGTGCTGTACAGCCTCAAAACATGGAACAAGCTACAAAAGGAAGGTGACTAGCAATAATTGTCAAGGATAACCACACACCCATGTTGGTACCACAACAAGAAGCAGCATGGACTAGCCATGGTCAAGTACCAGTGGCTAAAACCGCCTCCCAGTATATAGCCTGCTACAGACTACCATCCTAACACTAGGAACTGCACCTGGCATATGTTGGAATACATGAATATATCAAGCCCCCCAAACCACATTATATTGGTTGACTGAAAATACCCAGACATACACTGGGAGCATTATACTAGCACCAACACTATAGGAGAAAAGTTCCTAGAATCCATAAACCAAAATGCCCAGGAACAACATACTACTCCCACAAGAGGGGTAAGCATACTGGATGTGATAATCAGCAACATGGGTACTGGATGGCAAGATGAGAAGTGTATCCCTCACTGGTAAGACAAGACCATAGAGTAATCACACTGGATATACACATCCTGACCCCAGTCCCTGGCCAGATTACCACAGTGAAAAACATGTGTAAAGCATAAGTTGCACCCCTCCAAACTGATGTGGAATCCATTAAAGGCCCTGTGCAGGTGCAAAATATGGGACACACTGCAGAACCTGTTATACAGGCATTCCATGAACACAGCCAGGAATGCTTGGATTATGCAATCACAAATAACAACAAGACACAATGCCATACACGCAGGCATCTGGCACGCTGGACTCCAGCCATTACCAAACCATGCAAGAGAATGAGGAAGCTACTACATGATAGAGCAAACATAAAAAGGGAAGTAATCACTGATCAGTAGTATGGCAATAAAATATGTCCACACGTACAATCCACTAAGGCCAGCTACAACAATTAGAATCTGTCCTGAGGCAATGTTACACCTGCCCCAAGTACACAAACAACCCTCAACTCCCCCCAGTAAATACAAATATATGTGAGAGATGCAACCATTTATCCAAACCGGAGGCTGAGCTCCCCCAACTCAGTACTGTCAAAACTAGTCAGGAGGAGAAGGTAACCACACACACCACAAACCCAGTCCCACATAGACCTATCACAACTGTAAACCAAACACATAAACACAGAAAAACATTCCCGGAGGCCCTAATTACAAACACACCACACCAACAGAGGCCTCCAAAGCAGACCCCCAAGCAACCACAACCTCCAAACATAGCACATGCAACACATAGTACACAAAGCTGGTGTGCCAAACAGTCACAGGCCAGAAGGAGAAACAACATGCCTGATACAGTTGTAATAGGTGTCTCTATAGGCAGACACACTGCTGTCCCACTCACCAGACTGAACAAGGGAAAGGGTACAGTAAGCTGCCTGAAGACTGCTACAATATGTCACATAGCACAAGTATGCAGGTCACCTCAAAGCAAGTAGAAATATGATGCAGTCATTGTCCATGCTGGTGTGAATGACCTGAGATGTACCTCCCTGGACTACATGAAAAGAGACATGGATGAGCTCTCTGAGTATGTACTCCAGGCCGGTATGACACTGGCCGTTTGCAGCATCCTACCCTCACCAAAAATGATGCCACAGTACAAACACAGAATGATCAGCTTTAACAGGTGGCACAATTACAGCTGTCAGTCCAAGAGGATCTAATGTCTGTCTGCTTGAGATGTCATGCATGACAAGCCATGCTGCTGTTCCAGGGATGGCTTGCACCTGTTACCCCTGGGCATCTGGATATTATATAAGGCTTTTGCCACCTCCATAGAGCCGTACGTAGGCAAGGCTGAAAAGACTAACCCACCACCCTAGAAAACATAAGTGGTAAGAAACATAAGGGTAATGCTGACCAATGCTAGATGTGTAAACCGCAATATGCATGCTCCTGAGGCCCTTCCCAATATGGAGAACATCGATGTCTGTGCAGTGACAGAAACCTGCTGCAAGCCTACTGACAGCACACCTGCACTACCAGGTTATACCTCATATCATGCGTTATGGCCCCAAAACCTGGACCAAAACATCAAAGGAGGGGGAGTATCCATATGCAGCACAGACACCCATACGTCCAGGTAACTGACAATGCACAAAGCAGCAGAGACCACCCATGTGCACCTAACTGTAGTCAAAACTGTTGTACAGTCTGTAGCATGCTACAGACCAGACTCTCACACACAGGAACCCCACCCAGACGTCCTGAAGACACTGGACAGTATGAATGTCCCACCAAATACCAAACAAGGTACTCACAAATTACCACATAGGTGGTAAACCATTATGTATGCAAGGAGTAATCAGGGACCTAGGGACACAAGTGGACAGTAACCTGTTATGTGACACTCACATTGCCAATGTGGCTAGGAAGACTGTCTATATTGGACACCGTATCATGAAAGGATTCACATCTACATCAACAGAGGTCATTGTGCCCCTGTACTGTTCTCTTATCAGACCCATAATCTAGTACAATGACTCATATGGGATGTACCTTACCTGACACCTGCAGCGGTTAGAAAGACCTCAAAGGTACCTCACCAAGAGGATAAAGGGTCTCAAATATATGTCATATGCTGTTTGACTGTAGACACCTCAGCTGAATGCAGTCACATACTGCCTACACAGAGGCATTGTATGTCTGTTGTACAAGGCCATGTCCAACACAGGAGTAATGGACATGCTCCACCCCAAGAAAATCAAAGCCATTGGAGCTGTGAGAGTGACAGATGTCAACCTCAACACATAATGAAATAGGATGTGCTGGAGGGACAGATACATAACCCAGAGGCTCCCCACACCCTGGAACAGGATCCCACTCCATGTTAGGCACAGCCCCTCACTGACACCCCTCAACAGGAATATTGCCAAGTGGATGGAAGATCGTAGATGTACACTGCGGGTCTTCACTGTGTCACGTCCAGATAGAGGCACAGTAAAGTAAATCATAAATGGCCATACTCTTCACATAACAAGGGGTGGTGAAAGACACACACACTCTGGCTAGGCTTACAAATGCCCTAGGGTGGATAGCCTAGTATGAACCTATGAACCTATGAAGATACAAATTGTACAGGACACTAAGGATAATCACAAGGCTTACTCAACTGATGGTAGGAACCATGTTGGGAATTCACAGATATGCTCCGAATCACACAAATATTACAAACAACATACCAAACACACACACATATTGCCAACATACAACCTGACAAGTGCAGTGCAAACCCCCCCGCCCAGAATGCAAAATATCTATCCCAGCAGACTGCTGGCCCCCTGACATTGCAGATGCTGAGGTAACAGCCGACATCTAAAAAGCAAAACACATAGCAGCAAAGGTATGAGATGGTGTCCTGGGCTGAGTCCAACATGGACTCCAAGAAGAATGGAATGCCAAATCACACTAGTGCTCAATGTCAGCCTTACCACAGGATATGTACCCAAAGAGCAGTGTGCAACAACAGTGGTCCTTCTCAACAAAGGTGTTGCCTGAATAGATAGTGCAAACTACCACCCCAGGATCCTGACAAGCTTGGTCTGCACAGCTATGGAAAGGATCAGCATGTACCGCAGATATAAAGCTATTGGGGACCTACTGACACTGGACCCTACCCAGTGTGGCTGTTGTAAGTGCAGATCCTGCCCCTAAACATGTTTGACCCATTTGAATCAGTCATTAAGGTCATTGATGAGGGCAATGTGGTCCACACAGCATAGCTGGACCTTGCAAATGCTTCCATACAATACCCTACGTGTTCAGTATAGATATGTTCACCAACTTAAATATAAACCCCTATGTCAGTAGAGGGGTTGCAAACCAGACCAAGGGCAGAACTGACATGGTCAGACATGCTGCATCCATGTCAGACTACAAACCAGATATAAGTCGCATCCCACAAGGCTTGGTCCTGGGACCTCCCTCGTTCCGTATATATGTCCCATAGGTACAGGCCAACATGGAAGGACTGTGACTGAACATGTATGCAGAGGAGTACAAACTGCCCACCATATCTGACCCCCAGCTGAAACAAGCATCCCACAAAAGGGCTACATAGAAACAGACAACTGGTGCCATAGCCATGTCAGCAAGCTAATTGCATAAATGTGTATAGTCAACCACCGCGGATATACAGTAAGTGCCCACCAATTACCACACAGGTGTTAACCCATTACGTACCTAACATGTAATGAGAGACCTGGGGACACAAGGTGATAGATATCCTGCATTGGACAAACATGTGGCTGTAGTTTTCACAGAAACATACCATATACCCACCTAACCATGAAGGTTGTCAGATCTAGATAAGGGGAGGTCACTGTGGCTCTGCAGTCATCCTTCATCAGCGTTACAATTGACTACAATAGCCTCTGTGGGATGTACCTCAGCAGACACCTCCATCAACTGTAAAGTCCACAGCAGTACCAAACCAGGAGTAGCAAAGAGCTTGAACAGATGCCATGTGCTGCCTGATTAAACAAACTGCAACTCCACACACTGCCATACTGACCACCCAGAAGCAAGCTGTGCCTGATGTATAAAGCCATGTCCAAGCTGGAGTCAATGAACATGCTGCACCTTGTACAATCTTAATGGCAGTGAGCTATGCACATGAGATACCTGAACCCCAGCACTGACATACATAGGACAAGCTGTACTGAATGATCCATAACACAGAAGCCACCCCCACTCTTGAGTAAACTCCCAGTACAGGTTAGCCAGAGGGTCACCCATCGACACTCCTCAAGAGGAATCTTAATGAGTGGATGGGAGATGGTAGGTTTACCCTGGGTATCACTGTTATGTCACAGGTAGACGGAGGCACAGTATACTAACCATGACATATGTCATGGCAAACTCCAGTTACAATGTGTGTCGAAGGACAAACACACTCTCTGACTAGCATTAGAAATGGCCTAGGGCACATCGCTAGTGTTTGCCAATGTCTACCTATGTTGTGGAATACACTACCAATGTTGGACAAGCCTGGTTTAGGAAGTCCATATCTGAACATAATGCAACATGGTCATATGTGTACAACTGGCCCCTACACAGTCTGTTGTGCTCACTATGAAGATTTAAAGCAGTGATAGGACTAAAGCCCAGGATACTGTCCACCACAGTGAAAGTACTGAACCAGTACACTATGCGGTACTACAGTGTTAGGTCAGTATGAAAGGATGTTGACAACTGTATGCAAAGTATCCCATGCAAACCCTGCAGGCACAGTATGATCCCTGTTGTGTTCAGACATGAAGCAGTTGGCCAGTAAGTACACAACATGACACCCAACACACAACCATAAACGTGAGATATTGTTGAAGTTCACACTCACCCAAATATGTGGTGGACTGCAGAGTTCAACATATGGAAAGCACACATTGGGCATGCTCGCACACTTTGATAAATGAGGCATATGTCAGACAACATGCCATGGAAAGGCTGAACTGGGCATGCTCACACACTTAGGCCATATCTCCGTTTAGCAGTTGGCCACACATATCTGGTATTTGTACGTGTCATTCCAAGAACCAACCACATCACAGCAATCTGCCCAGTGCACACAGTAAATGACTACAGAGACATAAGTGATATAGTGGATCCCCCTCATATTCAAACATCTTCCACAGATACACAAGTTGTTCATAGAAACAGGGAATGCTATGGCAATAAGACCTGCAAACAGTCTATCAGCAACAAATATTGTGCATCTGACAATTAAACATATGGGTGTAGAGGTCAATACTAGGCTGTTTGCCCTAGGGAATGACAGCTTAGCCAGAGTGTTCTTGGCATCTGCATCCCCAGTACAGTAGGCTACTGTGCCACTGTAAAGTAGGTCACATAAGGCATCGTGTGAGGCTAGTGTGCTGTGCCTCTGTCAAGCAGGGACACAGTGGAGATCCCAGGGTTTGAATGTGCTAAGCCACATCCATGTTGTTGGTGTGTGCTGGAAGAGGGTTGCTGAGGACCTCTAACAGTAAGTGGGCATCAATAACAGACTGAGGGGAGCCCTATCTGCATTGTCTGGACAATTTCACTGTCAACACTGTGTTGAGATGATTATGTGGGATTAAAGTGTCATGCCGGTACTGTTCAGAGATGTCCTCCCTCTGTGGGCTACAGCTCTGCAATGTATAGGCTCACTTTGTCTGTTTGACAGCTCATATATGGCTGGTGTACACCTGACAGGTGTCCTGTTGTGAAACAGTCATGGGTATATGTGGGATAGCATGATCAATGTAAACCTTACATATGCTCATAGAATGCAATTGTCAAGGATTATGCAGAGTGGCCAGTATAGTCCCCCAGCATGGGTCCTTTGAAGTCTTCCACTCCAGTCTTCACAAGTGTAGAGTCTGCTTGTGCTAAATACAGTTTGTTTGCAGTGACAACCTTGCCTGGGGGTGGGGATGGTATATGGATGTCCAGGGAAAGGTGGGTATGGTCAGATATCAACAATGGTGGTCTACCTCTGGTGTGGAACAGTGAGTACCCATGTTGCAGATGGACAGGTGCAATATGTATTCCCCCATGTGGCTGTGGTGAGTGGTTCTGCCATAGCACATGGACCCACAAATTGTAGTGGCTGTAGGGTAATGTTGTAGAGGCCTGAGTAGTTCCCACACACAATATGCCTGTACCTGATGTTAACAACTGGAATGGTGTATGTGAACACCTGCATATCCCGGCACTGTTCCCAGGAAGCAAAGTGTGTGTCCTGGATGTGGGAGTGGTGTTCTGGACTGGTTGTGTTGTGTGTTACAGGTCCTGTGGTCACGAAGCATGGTATAGAACATAACCTGCCAGTGCGATGTGCATATCTGACCCTGAAGTAGGTGGCTGCAAATACATATATATGCTGTCCCCCACCTGACAGGTAGTACTAGATGTACATACCTCTGTAGAAATAAAGATGTCAGCACCCTATAAATACTGCAGGTGCAGAACAGATGCCCAGTAATTCGGATAGCGCTCTCTGCTAATGCGTCTCCCTCAAGTGTCATAATATAGTTAGGTAGGAGTTTGAACCATGCAAATGCTCAGTGTGGGTGAGCAGGGTTAGTGTGTATGCAAGTCTGTGTGAGGGAAATGTCCCTTTTGGCAACTGGGAAAACACTATACAGGATGCACATTCCCCTTTCTAAACACTGATGATGTCAGCACCCTATAAGTACAGCAGGAGAAGGAAGATCTCCCAGTAATGCGAATAGCGCGCTCTGCTAATGCGTCTCTCTGAAGTGTCATAACATAGTTATGTAGGGGTTTGAATCCTGCAAGTGTGTGGATAAGGGGAGAGTGTGTGCTGGCAAGTCTGTATGAAAGTTATGTGCATTTTGGCAATTAGGAGAACACACTACATGATGAACATTACCCTTTCCAAACACTGATGATGTCAGCACCCTATAAGTACAGCTGGAGAAAGGAAACCTCCCAGTAATCCAAATAACGCACTCTGCTAATGCGTCTCTCGCAAGTGTCGTAACATAGTCAGGTAGGGGTTTGAATCCTGCAAATGGCAAGTGTGTGTGTTTGGATGAAGGGAGTTTGTGTGCGTGCATTTCTGTATGAAAGACGTGCTTTTTGGCAATCAGGAGAACACACTACATGATGCACATTACCCTTTCCAAACACTGATGATGTCAGCACCCTATAAGTACAGCTGGAGAAGGGAAACCTCTTAGTAATCCGAATAGCGCACTCCGCTAATGCGTTTCTCTCAAGTCTCATAACATAATTAGGTAGGGGTTTGAATCCTGCAAATGGCAAGTGTGTGTGTTTGGATGAGGGGAGTTTGTGTGTGTGCAATTCCCTATGAAAGACATGTGCTTTTTGGCAATCAGGAGAACACACTACATGATGCACATTACCCTTTCCAAACACTGATGATGTCAGCACCCTATAAGTACAGCTGGAGAAGAAAAACCTCCCAGTAATCTGAATAGCGCACTTTGCTAATGCGTCTTTCTCAAGTGTCGTAACATAGTTAGGTAGGGGGTTGAATCCTGCAAGTGTGTGTGTGTTTAGATGAGGGGAGTTTGTGTGTGTGTGTGTGCAATTCTGTATGAAAAACATGTGCTTTTTGGCAATCAGGAGAACACACTACATGATGCACATTACCCTTTCCAAACACTGATGATGTCAGCACCCTATAAGTACTGCCGGAGAAGAGGAACCTCCTAGTAATCCGACTAGTGCGCTTCGCTAATGCGTCTCTCTCATGTGTCATGACCTAGTTAGGTAGGGGTATGAATCCTGCAAGTCGGGGGGGGGGTAGTAGGGTGTGTGTAATTGCAAGTGTGAGAGAACAGTTCCTTTTGGCAACTACTACAATACACCAGATGCTGCATATTCCCCCAGTAAACACAGGTGATGTCACCACACTATCAGTACAGCCAAACAGGGCTAATTGCCCAGTAATGCCAATAGTGCGCTCCGCTACTGGGTCTATTACCACTGTCAGAGCACAGATAGGTATGTTTTGGAAACCCACAACTGCCACGTGTGGTTGTGTCACACAATATGACCATGTGTGGGTTGTTGTTCATAACAATGCATGACATTGTTTAAACCAGCAATGGCAATGCACACATGATGTATGTGTGTGACACATACACATATATACCTGTGACCTTCAGTAGTTACCATGTCTGACACGTGCCTCAGGTGGATAAATGGTATTTGCAATGCATAACATTATGACTGTGTCTTACTGTGCAGGCCGCATGGTATGTGTATATACAGTGTGAGTTGTATATGGTATAATCCTAACAGCAGGGGATACACATCTGGTCTGGGCCATATAGTCTACATGTAGTCAATGAACAGGTGCTGCATGTTCCCACCTGTTGTGGGAGTGGTAACATGTTGTTCCACTGCAATTCAGTGACTACATGCTGGGAACCTTTCAGCTAGTGTGTTGTAGCTACAGTAATGCTCACACACAATGTTCAGCTGGATGCAGTCCAGCCATATAAAGACATATCTGGAGACTGTCATATTGCCAGTGTTGTTAGGGAGGACAGGTGGGTTTCCTGTGTATGGGAGGGTTGTGTGTGCCAGGCTATGAACCAGAAGGCAGTCCAAAACACTGTTAGCTGCTCATGGATAGGCCCTGATGCTTTGTGCTGTGCCAACAACCTGGAGGTGTGTGTATCTGTGGTGCCTTGAGATACCACCCCCCTGTTCATGTGTGTTACATGTATAGGGGACGACAGGCATGGTATGAGGTATAACCTGGCAGTGATGGGTTGCACCTGTGAGCCGTGTATTAGGAATCTGTTACTGCACAGATATTGCAGTTTACCGTGCTGAGGACAGTGTCCAGTGCATGCATCTTGCAGTGTACACTGCTGGTGTTGTGTAGCATTACTGTTAGTGTCCTATCCCGTGTGATACCCGCGGAGGTGGCTATGTAATCCGTGTCCTGCAGCAAAAGGCACTATGTGTATATCAAGGGGCTTTGCCAATATACAATGGCCCATGGGTGTCACATGCAAGCTGCCCCTCGCAAATCATTGTGGCTTCCCTAGCATGTAAGCACACGTTGACAGCCATTGGATACCCTATGAATGACATTGGAGATTGAGCAGAATGTAGACATAGAACACCCTTCCTACATATTGTGGTAGCATACCTGGTGAGGGTATGATGGCAACCAAGGTCAGGCTCATACTGGCCCATGCCACATGCTGAGAGAGCCCTTCTATGTTCCCTATCATGTAGTCCAGGGAGGTACGTCTCAGATCATCCATAGTGGCATGGACAATGACTGAGTCATATGTGTCCATGCCTCTGACTGACCTGTATGCATGTGTTTTGTGGTGGACCATAGTGCCCCACGAGCATATCACTGTGACCTTCACCATGTACAGCCTGTTGAGCGGGACCCCACTGCAGCGGCCAAGAGAGGTACCTGACACATCTGTAGCAGGTGTGTTGTGTAGCCCTACAGGCTGTGAGTGTGTGGCACACGGGATGTGTGTGCCATGTGTGGCATGTGCTCTGTTCCGACTTAACATATGCCTGTGTGCCAGCTGCAGAGGTGTGTGATGCTCAGGCAGGATGCTATTCTGAGTCTCCAAGTATGCCCCAGTGTGTTTGGATTGCTGTTAATGCAGGTCTATGTCAGACTGGTATTGTAGTCACTGTAGTATGTCATGCCACCTGACAGGGTATGGCAGTACTGGGTTCAGAGTGCTCAGTCCCCAGATTGGCTATGTGGTGGCATCTCACACATGTGTTGTACGTTCCTGGCCAAGGGAGAGGGTTGACTGCATACATGTGGCAGCTGTGACATTGCCACATGACTCACATAAACCACAACTGGACCATAGAGGTGATTCACAGGTTACCTTTGCACATGCTACCATAGTAGTGTGATTGCCATGGTGATTACCAACACATAGGGACAATGGGGAACAACATACTGAAGGTGAGTATGTGTGGGTGTACTGCTACTGATTTCATAGCACTGGCATATATGACTGCACACATGGGTAAATGCCAGGTAAGTCATATGCAATGTGTCACAGGCAATGTACATGCGAACAGGAGAGACAGTGACGTTCTGTCAGGTGAAAAATTGACGTACGCATAGTACGCTATGCAGATGTCACTAGGAATCCACAGAAGCTCTGTAAATCTGCATTGCAGGTGGAATCAGTGTTCCAGGGAACCTCAAGCAAACATGCATGCAAACAAAGCTACAGTAAGCAGGGCTGGAAGTAGTCCATTGTACAACAAAGAAGGGGTAACACTTCCAGTAGGTAACAGTGCAAATATGCAGGCACTATCAACATGTACCCAGGAATGCACAGCTCAGATGTCCATGGTAGAACTGATATTATGTCATATTTAATTGTAATTTGAATTAAAATGGTACTGCACACATATCAACATGTGCAAACATCCACATTGCATAGTCGTTGTGGGCAACATGCCACCATTAGTGTACATGTCCATCACTGCATATCACCACTTACATTAGCTTCTCCCCTGTGCTGCCTATGTATGTGGCTATCTGTTGACATCCTTACCACCGGTATGCAATAATGTGCAGCTGTTACACTATGGTACTTACTATGGGTGTAGATAACAATTCAGGACAGTCATACAGTTACTGCATCAGGCATGCTGGGATATACACACAATCATATCAGCACACTGTACTGTTACCAACATGATACCAGTAATACACTTCTATGTAGTCACCCTGTGCATCAGCAACATGTTTACCTGTTCCTGCACTGATGTTGGAGATTGCAGGAGGTGGCACAGTTTCATCATATGCACAAGGTGTGAATTAGGTATGCCTGAGTCTGCCACTGATACCACCAATTGACATGTATGTGTATGTGTGTTGGTGAGGGACAGCAGTACAGGGTGGGGCACTGTTGGTGCAGTGTGTGTGTATGTGGTAGCCCTAGGTGTTAACATTTTGCATGTGTGTATGCATGCACACAGTTCCACCTCATGGCTGCCATATACTGGAGTTTGTGGACAGCCACAGACTGCACCTGGCAGGTCATACAGATCAGTGTCTGTGGGCACGGACATGGTACCTGTGCCTGGCAGGGGTGCTACGGACCATATCCGGTACTAAGCCAGACTGGGTACTGTCATCAGAAGCAGGAGTGTGTTGACTGGACACAGGTCCCTGTTGGGACTGTCCAGAGCCACGTGCACATGGTCTCCTGGGGCTGTCTGATGACAGCACAGACCCAGCATTGCTGGGGCTGCTGCTGGCACTATGGGGGCATCCGCGGGCCTGTTGACATCCACACCGACTGCCAGCTGCTGCTGTTGCTGGCATACGGCCATGTCGATGCCGCAACCATCCACCATTGCCCTGGCTCATGGACATGTGGTTGTGGAACTGCTGTAATATGTCCCCACAATGTCTGTCTATGACATCGGTGAAATTACGGATAGCATCCGCGATGTCACGCATACTGTCAGTCATGGATGTGCGACATGCTCTCAGCTCCCTCAGACCCTGTCTGGTGTACCTTTCCATACGTGACTGTGCCTGCATGACAGCCTGAAACATAGCTGAGGTTGACAGACCTCTTTGGGCATGTCTGCCAGAGGCAGTATGCCCACGGATGCTCCCATGAGAACCCATGGGCAACTGTCTGTGTGGTACCATCTCAGGACCCTGCCCATGGCTGCTGTGTGGGAAGCATGTGCCACAGATACCACATTACCCTGGTCAATGCCCACTGTATCCTGTCCATCACCTAGGGACAATGGTGACATAGGATGTACTGGCAGGATGACTGTGCACAATGATGGGGTTGACAGCTGTGTACTGTCAATTAGCTGACCAATGATGGACCCTGACACACCTTCCTGTGCCATTACACAGATATCATCATTATCAGTACCTGTGGCACCAGATTCAGGTTCCCTGCTGCAGGACACCAGAGCAGCACCAGAACCTGTAGGAGGAAGACAGGAAACACAGTTTACAATGTCTACACAATGTTACCAGTGATGCACTAATGCACACATGCACACATGCACACGTGGACACATGCACACATGCACACATGCACACGTGGGCACAGGCACACATGCACACATGCACACGTGGACACAGGCACACATGCACACATGCACACGTGGACACGTGCACACATGGACACATGCACACATGCACACGTGGACACAGGCACACATGCACACATGCACACATGCACACATGCACATGCACACATGCACACTTGGACACACGGCCACATGCACACATGCACACCCTGCAGTATACACACAGTGCACTACTGAGTTACACTATTATTACTAGCACTATCAGGACTATTATAGTATTGTTAAAACACACTCACCAGCATGGATGGGCTGCCTTGCTGTAACACCAGAGGGACCTGCAGAAATGAGGGGATTAATGTCAGTGGGCACAACTGTGCCATTGATACTGCGTATGATACAGTTCAGTAGTACACCAGTTGCCTTTCACATGTCAGCTGCTGATATTGGCAATATCACACCTGCACAATTACATACTATGTTGACAGCTACATACCAAGGACACACCTTACACATGCAAAAACTAACAGTGTACAGAACAGTCAAGTGTACATATGGCATATTACCTGCATGCTCCATGTCGTGTTGCTGTGTGGATCCAGCCTCCATCATAATGCAGGTGTGTTGCTGTTGATGTTCCTGGGCTGGAGCCACAACACTTAGGAGTAGCCCCTCCAGTCTGGTGAGGGGGGATGTGTGGCCACCCCACCTCCTGTGGCGACCTGTTGCCTGTGGATATCCGACGCACGCTGACGGACATTTCTGATTAAATCAGTACAGTGATGTCGTACCTGCTCATATGTCCTATTATGCGTGCCAATGTCATTTACCCTACGGACAAGGTCTTGCCACAGTGCAGCCCTCTCCTGCTGATTCTGGCTGGTGCGGGAAAACAGTATGTCATAATCCCGCACCAGGCTCTGGTGTATCTCTTCATCTTCTGCAGCAGAGTAGGCAGGATTTTGCTGATGCGCCATGTCCCTGAAAGAGAAAACAAACAGGATGTCAGCAAACTATGTCAGCAATATATGGCACTCATACTATACATGATACTCAACTGTAGTGATATACTACTACTCCCATATGTAGCACATGTGTGTCTCTTGGTGGATACACATGTACATGGCCAGATATCAGTGCTCAGCCAACACCTGTTCAACAATACCTGCCACATTCCATACAACATAGTACCAAGCCCCATCGGTCAGCACACTGAGACAGGTCCAATGCACAACCTCACTCTGGGGGTTCATACCATGGTACTGTATGTGGAACGCCATCCACTAGTGTGATCTGGACACAAATTAATCGGCCTGGATATACATATACCACCACCACCACCAGCACAGTAGACTACTTTGATATATATGTGAATAGACAGATTTTCACTTGTTAGGACTGACATGGTATCCATGCAACCCACTGGGCCAGTGGAAGCAACAACCCACAATGCTGACCCCTTTGCGAATGCTTCCCATGGACATCCCAAAGAATGCATGGAACATGCACACACATTTCTAACCCAGACCCTATGCACAAAGGTTAAGCATCCTGTCTGGTGGACCCCAGCCAAAGGCAAATTGTATAACGACAGAAGGGGGCTACTGCAGGACAGACCAGATTCACATAAAGGGAAGGCATCTGTGGTCGGCACTGGTAATAAGCTAAGGTCTCTCATAACAACATCCACGGCCAACTCTGTGCGGGGAATGGCCACAGACACTATAGATAACCACAAGGCCTTCTTCAGTTTTGTTACACATATGGACCAAAAGCCTCAGATATGCTCTGAGTTACTACACACCTACTTAACATTCACTGAACCCACAGATATTGGCAACATTCTGGCAAACAGGTTCAGTGCAAATATCCCCCCTCCCTCTCCCCCACACTTAGAAATACTTATCACAGCTGAATGTAACCTCCCTATCATCTCAGATGTCCAGGTGAGGGCCGCCCTCAGCAAAGCAGAACACACAGCATCAATGTGACCTGATGGTATCCCTGGATGTGTGCTACATGAACTCCAAGAGGAGATACAACCGCATATACAACTGATATTTAACCTTGGCCTTACTATGGGATATGTACCTGAACACTGGCATACAGCAACAGTGGTCCCACTCCACAAAGGAGGCACCTCTACTGACCCTGGGAACTACTGCCCCATAAGCTTAACCAGCCTGGTCTGCAAAGCTATGGAATGATTCATTATGGGACTCATATACAGCGATAGTGGGTACCTGCAGACACTTGATCCCACCCAGTTTGCCTTTGTGATGGGCTGATCCTGCCTTTTGAACCTGGTTGACCTTTTCAAAACAGTCACCACAGCCATTGATGAGGGCAAAGCAGTCCATACAGCCTACCTGGACTTGCCTAAGGCCTTCAACACAGTACTCCACTCAGGCATCATAGACAAGCTCATCAGCTTACATGTTACTACATATGTCACATGATGGGTTGCACACTGGTTGAACTACAGAATCCATAATATCAATATTGCGTGAGCCATGTCAGACTCAAAGCCAGTCACATGTGGTATCCCACAGGGCTCTGTCCTAGGACCCCTCTTGTTTGGCATTTACTTCTCAGATGTGAAAGCAAACATGTGGGTTGTGGATGACAAAGTTCCCAGATGACTGCGAACTAAGCGCCATAGTTGTTACACCAGCTGACACACACATCCTACAGACAGGCCTCATTGAAACGGACAACTGTTGCCAGAATCATGGCCTAACACTGAATGACATGTAATGTATAGTCATCCCCTTTGGGTGAAACTACATGCACACAACTTATCACATAGACATACATATAGATACAGACCAATAACACATATGGAGGGTTCACAGTATGTAGCCTATTAACTTGTTGCTTTACATTACCTGTGTTTGTTGCAGCTGGTTGCATTACCGTTACTATAGCTTCCTGCTGCTGCTAGCCCAGCTTGATACTGACACTGATGACAGCTTCAACTCAGTTTGTCTTACGTGTGTTTTTGTTTGTGTTCTTATTTTCTTTTTTTCTTTCTTTTTTCTTTCTCTCTATCTCTCTCTCTCTGCCTCTAGACGGTGCAATGAAAGTATTGCATGTGTGGAGTGGGAGTACAGGATGCTTTTGTAGGTATCTGCATAAGTCCATGTGATGGCCTCTGCACCAATTGTAAGCCAGCATTTGCTAATAGCATGCAGCCAGTTGTGTACTGATTGCAGTTCGCACTGTGATTTCAGGACAGTGCTATAAAAGGGTATGTGAGATAGGCATTGCCCTTTCAGATTGTAAGGACGGGGACCATGCTGGTATGCTGTGGACACTATTCTGTGAGTGTAAAGGTTAGTATCTCTCTCATGATTCAGGCTGTGTTGTAGATTCACATTTCTCCATTCATCTCTCCTGTTTCCTGTACTAAGTGTGTATGTACACTGACACCTACAACTATATATTAATATATATATATATATATATATATATATATATATATACACACACATACATTTATATATGTATAATAACTGACATTATTACCTACTAGCTACCAACTAGCATGGCTGTTTCTGTTCACACACTACTATTATAGAAATCCACTAGATTTGACAGTAAATATACATGACATGCTTTGTGTACTACACATCCTATATTCCCTTTACATTCATTCCTACTATTACATGATATATTTATTGTAGCACAATGTTCTTGTATAACAGTCATGGCTTAGTGGTAAGTCATGCAGACTACTGTTTCCTGGGTTCGGGACTGACAGTGGGATTTTATTTTGCTTTTGAACTGACTACAGGACCTGTCAATCAGAGTGACTAAGGCACTTTTAAGCGGTTGTAACCGGGTTAGCGCTGGTTTGCGCGGAGCTCCCGCATGCGCACTGGTGTTCAGCTCCACGCATACCCGCTTACAACCGCTTAACAGTGCTTACTCTGGCGCACACCCGCGCTATTTTCTTTGAAAGAAATGAAAATGGGGAGACAGGAAAGTGGTGAAAAAGGGGTCACAAAGAGGGTAAAACAGTAGGGAAACAAGCTTGGGTTTTGCAGGAGGGATGTAGGTAAGCCCCATAGCTGCCCATTTCTTCATCAGCAACAGCTGTGCATATGTTTGTAATTTGGTGTGACATTTGAAACCTTCCACCCCTGAGAGAGGTGTCAGGACAACAATAATACTTGTTGTACAGCCAATTGTAATTGATAGTTTCCATGTCCAGCAGACATGTGTGCGGAATGGGCAGCTATGTATGGTGCATAATTTTTTTGTGGGTACAGAGTGCCCATTTTTTTTTTTTTTTCAGGTGAGAGTGGTATGTCAGGTAAAGGAAGTCGGTATAGCTGGGGAGGTAGGTTGGGTAGGTCAACAGACAAGACAAACAAGACGCATACAGGGGCAGTGTATGACACGTGTGGGGGGGGTTACACAATTGACGGGGACAGATGTTTGGATATCCAGAGCCCATGAGCCCACAGATGGCAACAGTGGAACTGATATCCCCACCCATGGGCAGTTGCCACTGTTCCTTCACTGCCCAGGATGGGGCTGTGCTGGGGGCTGTGTAGGCCGGGCAACAGGCATGCCCGTAAGTTGTGCCACCTGTGCCTCAAGCTGGCGTAGGGGCCCAAGAACAGATTCCCGGATCTCCCTACGCACCACAGTCCGGACGCTACGGAGGGTGAGTGGTGGTTCTCCTCCAGCCACACTTGCAGAGGGGGGACGGGCCCCATCCCCTGCAGCACTTCCACCCACAGGTGGCACAAAGCCACCGGAGGAGGGTCCAGACTAGGCACTAGTGCCAGGTGCACTCGCCAGCTGAGGTGGGAGAGGTGGGTCCGCTGGAACCCGCCTTCCCTGTCGTCCTATGTTTTGCATTATGTCATGACAGTTTGGGTTAGTAACATACAATACCATTCGTAATTAGTTGTAACAGCATGCATTAGTATTTCCATTAACCAAACACCCAGATATTCACACCATTGAACAGCGAGCATAACACATGCATAATTTGAACAGCAATACACAGTCCAACAACATGCAGGGTTGACTGATGGCAACAGGCCATCAGGTTTGGATGTATGAACACGGCAGATGCATCAACGTACATGCAAATATGTATGACCCAACAGGACAAATGTCCAGGGGTGTTAATTGTGATTGCACATACCAATTTCACGTGGAATGGATTATATGCGGTTATAGGGTAGGGTGAAGAAAATATAATTAACACCTTCAAATACCAATACATATGCTGTACATTTCTAATAGCTGCAGATATATACACACTACTGTTCTACTTACAGTTTCCTATGTGATAACTACTTCAAGTTGGTGATAGGACTGTTACTGCTACATCAATATACATTTTATTGTTATTCATACACGTTCATATCTGGCTTTGTTCAGCTACATCGTCCTGCTACATTTGCTTTATATAGCTATAGACAACTGTGGATGTTTGGTATTTCAGACAATCATACTATCTGCATATTGCAGACTGAGAGCAACATATCCAGATTTTGGGGTACACATTCCAGCTGCAGCAACATTTTAAACACATTTCGCAGTTTGGTTCTGCTTGTCACATTCATTTCATTCTGTACTGACTGCAGTATACTTTATTCAGGGGTTATTACTACTTTATTGGTGGATTCATAACTCTTTCTCACACTCTCTCGCTTGTTTTAATTTTACAATTCAGGATGGTACCTACTTCTAGGCTTTATTGACATGTTTTACCTGTAGTTATTACAATCCTTTCCAACAGTCTCACTTCTGTCATGTTTCAGTATTTCAACAGGGATATATTTCACAAATGTGATTTGCTCATCTTCTGCAGCTGTACTTTTCAGCCTGCTGCAGGTTGTGTACTATTATATTACAGGTGGGGCATCTTTATTTCAGACTTTATTTCAGACATTTTCATTTTTCTGTTTGGATTACAGACTGCAACACACTTTTGTAATCAAGCAATACTTGCAAACACTCTTACACTGTTACTTGCACATTTTATTACTTAGTGACTACACTGCACTCTTTTGCTAACTGTCATACTTTTATATTTCTTTACAGTTACTGGGAGAGGATTACTGACCTGCCTGGTGGTGCAACTGCACTAGCCTATCGCCATAGGCTCTGCGGTTCGCAGAATGGACACCTGCAGCTGTAATATAAATGAAGTAATATTGGAATACACATCTCCATAATATCAGCTAGTTTAATTTCTTACATACATAATTAAATGTAACTTACTCAGTAGTGGGGCTTTGGGCATTTGCCGGGCCTCCTGGATCCAAAGGTTCCATTGGTCCTGCTTACGTCTCTTCAGGTCCGCATGGTGGTGATGGACCTGCTCACCAGTCCTTGGAATCCCTGTGGCACTGGTGAGATCATGAGCCAACCAGTCCCACGCCTCAGCCCTATATGCTCCCCACAGGACCTGGCCCTGCATGAGTTGGGCCTCATGATTGTGGACAAGGAGCCAGACCATATATCTGGACTCCTCAATGCCCCACCTCTGTGCTCGAAAGCAATTACTCTCACCTACTTCTGACATTCTGGCTGCAAGTTAGTTCTACAATCGGTTATGCTGTGTATTCCCACCTATGGGGCTTATATATGCCATTTTTCCCGCACTTATCTGTGACTGGCCATTTTGGAATTGTATCAGCTTCACAAAACCTGCTTTGTCATGCTCCACTTTCTATTCATTCCTATATATTTGCTATTACTGCATTTCTAAGTGCAGCTGTTATGGCTTAGTGGTTCAGTACCTTGACTATGGTGCATGGTATCCTGGGTTTGAACCTGGCCACTGCTTTTTATATTTTATGACTGTCTAGACAGGCTAGGGGGTGTGTCTGTGTAAAGGCAGTTTTGTTACAGCTTGCTCAACGTTGCCCGTCGGTTAGCTTGTTGGCGTGGTGCGCAGCTCCGCGCAAATGGGTTACACTGGTTTACGCCTCATTCGGCTGTCAGCACGCATATTACGCTCAGCTCAGATACGGGCACACAGTTTCAGCATGTTAAAACACGGCTCCCCTACGGGCACTTATTTTGCACCTGTTAAACCACTGCTCACCTACGGGCAGCTGCACTCAACTTGTTAAACTATAGCTCAGCTATGGGCACATCTGGCATTTGTTATTATTTTGTTATCTCACATTTCTTCACTATAACTGGCCTATTTCATTACATTTTACATAAAATATAATTTTATATGTGTACATATGTGTCAGGTACTTGTTTCGTGCTTATTTCACTAAAAATAAAAATTGATGTTGTGGGGGCTCGAACCATGATTGCCTGCTCTTGAGCCAACGTCTCTACCACTACACTATTACTTT
The DNA here is from genome assembly GCF_019279795.1 of Protopterus annectens. Lineage (NCBI taxonomy): Eukaryota > Metazoa > Chordata > Ceratodontiformes > Protopteridae > Protopterus > Protopterus annectens. Next base: position 1,678,943,681 of record NC_056737.1, read on the forward strand.
TTGGCTTACTTTGCATAGTTAGTTCTTATATGCTTTTCCACTTACTGCTAACTGTGGTTGAGCTACGGGCACGCCCGCGCAAACAAGTGCACTCACGGGCAAACATCTTTACAGTTTAAAAAAAAATGTAACACATGTTCATTTATATGATTTTATGTTCATAGTCTGTGGGGGCATGTGTTGTGTTGTGTTTATTCACATTTCCATGTACTCTGTCGTGGGGGTTTACTTTGGGCACTTTTACTCTTCTGGGGGCGTGTCCGCTTGCAGGGCTCGGCCTACAGACACGCCCCCTACTGTCTTCCACGGACCATGTTAGCCTTAGGTGTGATTCAGCATGCCCTCATGCATATGCATGACATGCTGACATCACACTGTTTAACTGCAGCCTCCGTGTAAGCCTTGTAACTCTTACACGGAGGCTTCGTGAATGCTGCCCATAATTTTTGCAACACCATTACTATTACTATTATTAGTACCTTACACTTTTTTACCACCTAAATATTATTCATTTTCCCACCACTTATCCATTTTTTTATCCATTTATAATCAACTGTTTTTCCTCACTTTTTATTTATTCATCTATTTATTATTTCTATATATAACTTGATAGAAGTTTTTATAATAGTTTTTTTGTAATTTGTTTTTTATAAATTGTAGGAGACTGTTTTTTTTTTAAATTGCAAATCAATATATATAGTTATAATACACATGGACATATGTATTTATCTATTTATTTATTTATTCATCTAAAAATTTATACATATGTATGATTTTAAGCTAATATGTTAATAGTGATGAATTTTACATACGTACATCAAGTTTGTGAGTCAAATTTGTAAGTCATTTCACTTGTACAGACAGACTAACTATTTGTATGTATATGCTTGATACCACACTAACTATTCCTTTAAATTCATTCTTACCTAAACGACTTGAATTGAAATTCCAAGTTAATTGTAATTGTATTTAATTTATCTAATTAATCAATAGGAAGATGTATAAAAGACCTTGTATAGTAACAGCATACATTCTGATGAAGTTTCCGGTTAGGAAATGAAAGCGCTAAACCCTTGATGCTATGTTTATTTGTTTTGTTTTGTTCAATAAATTATTTTTTTTTATATTACGGACTGCAGAGTCTTGCTAGAGAACTGTTCCACATACAGTACTGTGAGACTGCCTTCATTGGTTCCTGTACTACGGGGAATTTGGAGTGTTTTTTCTATTAATATTGTCAAACTGTCCACAATAAATCTGGTCTAAAATAGTAGCTTGGAGTTCCCCCCATCCATACAGTGATGAATTTTAAAATGTGCCGAAATTGGGCTTTCCATTTTGGCCTTCCTAATATCCTTAGATGTTCCTCTTCTATCTCATATCCAGTCTCACTCCTAATCAACCATTTCATTTCAAAGCAATATATCCCCAAGCAATGGAATATTTCTTACATCATCCCTCTGCTTAAAGTTAGCTCCTCAACAGATCTCTCAAACTATAGGCCAATTGCTATACTCTGCCTAGTCAGAATTCTGGAAAAATATTTACACCCACAAATCCATGACTATCTATTAAGCAATAGCCTTCTTTCCAATTCCCAGCATGGTTTTAGATCCAAACACAGTATCACAACTGCTTTAGTAAGTTTTACTAACACTATCAACCGACTTAGAAACAATGGCCAACTTGTTTCATCCATATTCTTTGATATATCATAGGCTTTTGACACAGTATCCCACTGAATCCTACTCAATGAACTAGCTTCCTTAAACCTCACCCAACCAGCCCTCTCATGGTTCCACAGTACCTATCTGACCACCAACAAGCAGTCAACTGCCAAAATGAGCTCTTTTCCCTAGTACCCATTTCAACTGTTGTCCTACAAGTTTCAATTCTCAGTCCACTGCTCTTCATGATTTTCACTAACAAACTTCTTTGTACCACCACCTACCTACCATCATAGAATATGTAGACGACTCCTCCCTCATATGCTCAGCTTCCTCCTTTCCTGAACTCCTAGAAAGAACCCAAAAATCCTTCTTTGACACAGAAAACTACCTTTCTGACAATCAACTTATACTCAATCCAAATAAAACAAAGCTAATATTATTCTCAAATAACAAAACATCTGAACACATCCCCCCTTTATCATCTACTCTTCTAATAATACAAAATTGAACCTGTCGATCACACCAAACATCTTGGGGGTCACAATTGATAGCTGCCCAAAATTTGACAAACACTCAACCCTATCCATCAAAAAGGTCCACATCAAACTTGACTCACCTTACAGAGCTAAACCATTCCTTGCCCACACCACCAGACACTCCATAGCTAGAACACATCTAATCTCCACCATTCTATATGCCTGTCCCATTTTCACAAATCTCAAAAAAAGCAGACAAACAAATTAGAAGCTTGTTACAATAAAATTGCCAGATTTGCTACAAACCACCCATATAGATCACACCACTGCTCTTCTCTCCACCAACTAAAATGGATCAAACTAACCTTGAACCAACTATTGCCCACTCCATTACTCACTAACTTGATAATTGCCCCGCACTCAAAAACTTAGTTCAGCCTTACTCTAACTGTAGAACCCTGAGATCATCTGACAAACTCCTACTAAAAATTATTATGGACTTGGGGATTCCCTGCTCTCTAACCAGATATCCAAGTCGTGGAACTCCATTCCTCAACACATACCAAATACTTCTAACTCATCCAAACTTAAACCACTCCTAAGGGAACACCTAACCAATAACTGGCTCTGGTGCTGCACTACCCGAGGATAACCTTACTTTGATTTCTCCCTTACTACTCTAAGCCTACTACCATGCTATTGCTTCTCGCTACTCCAAACCTTTTTTCTACCAACTACATGTATCTATTATATATTTCTTATACATAATATAATTATATTACCAAATAATCTGTTGATGTGACAAGTTTATTCTATAGATAAAATACTCTGCTCTAGATACTGTCTCATTTGAAATTTCATACATGTCCTTCATATTACCTTTGTTGCATTAGCATTTTTTTGCATATGTTGACATCTAACTGGAACTTTACATATTATATTTTATTACTTTTACAACTATTATTTGTAAGTGATATAGGTTTTGTGTAGTGGAGCTTTTCTCCGCAGGCCTTAGCTGAAAATGGGCTTCTGCCCAGTTGGGCATTCCAGGCAAACAAATCTAAATAAAAAAATAAGTTTCCATTCCTGCTTGATACCAATATGCTTCTGCTAAACTAAGTAGGGAAGTCATCTTAGACTTGTTCTCTTCATGTTTTTAAAACTTTCACTGTGTTTGGATCTTGTGAGGTCAGTAGATATGTATGCAGTCCTTCTATTGTAGATATATACATGTGATCAGTTTTGAGGAGGCATGTCATGTCTGTTTTCAGTATTAATTGTAGTCTTCTAAAATATTCCTTAATAGGTTTTGTTCACATTTGTTCATATTTTAGTGTCACTCCTTCAATTCTCAAATATTTATACACTCCTTCTCGCTCAAGTTCCTTTATATCACATTCTTGTCCCAGACTGATATTTTTTGGTGCTGCAGCTTTCCTGCTTTAAAGGTTGCCTTTGCACATTTATCAAGACCATATGACATTCTTATGTCATCTGAGAAAGTTATGATCACTTGCAGTTGTGCTTTTAATTCCTCATCTGATGAACTATACAGTTTTAAATCAGTCAGTTCCTCATCTGATGAATTATACAGTTTTAAATCATCCAGAAAAAGAAGATGAAAAGTCTTTAAACTTTGTTGTTTTCTGGGAGCCAAATTGTAACTGTGATGCCCCAGCACTGGACTAGCAATTGAGGAGCCTCAATCCTCACCACTGACACCAGTGGGGAATGTGCAGTGGGGGAATACACACACAGTATTCCAGATACAGCTCTCTGCATCAAGTGCAATTTCCCTTAATGGCACACAGAGATCACAATAAGTCTGTGGCTGGTTTTTCCCTCTTCCTCCAGATCCCCAATGAGATGCTCCACTGGCACAGCTATACAGCTGAGATCTCAGATGAGTGACCAAGCCAAGAACTACCAACCCCGTCTCTATCCAACCAGTGCTTCGTGTCCTTGCACAAGTAGCTGACACATACACTCTTTGAGGTTTGATTTACACACACACACACACACACACACACACACACACACACACACACACACACACACCTGGGAGAGGCTGGCACAGGTTTACTAGCTATGCCCCCTTCTACCCAGACTATAAGGTAGTTACCACTGCCACCATTCAACTCCTTATCAGTTACTTTAAGGCCTTTAACAAAGGGTGTCCAATCTTACTGTGTAATATTAATATTAATACAAATGGTAGCTTGACCAAGAGCAAGGCTATTAGGAGTGTCCCACACAGTGTCACCAAATAAATATGCAAGTACTTTCAAAACTTAAATATCTTTACACAGATAAGCTACAATGAAAGGTTTAAATATATTTAATAATAAATAATAAAAGAACAAAAAAATAGTATATATACAGGAAATATTTGAAACAACATTGCAGGACAGTCTCAAATAAATAAAGAAAATGTCTAAACTAAGCTTTGCTATATTCCTGACTATATCTAAAGCAGTTACTATACCCTAAAAACTTACAGAACAAGGCAGATGTTGTGGTGAATGGTTCTTGTCAGGTCCAAGACAAAATACAGAATACCTTGTCTCTCTAAGAAACATTTTAAATTAATATCTCAAATATTACTGCTGGGATAGCTTGCAGAATGACATAATTTCTTATCATCTGACTCTATCCCAGGTGACAGTATTTAGCATCTACTTGTGAAACTACACAGACCCCCGATCTTTGTCAGATGCTGGAAGTCTTAAAACAATTACATCCCTCCACATTTCAAGACACCCTAAAGACAATACAGAAAGCTGCCTAGTACAAACACTATGTCTCTAGCTCATTGAAAACTGAAGATACCATCTTTCATTGCATAGCCATAAAGTAATTTAATTTCAGCTATTTTTTTCTTAAGTTAACACCTGTATTACAGTTTCCACTGTTAAAATATATACACTTAAATATTTACAATAGTGCATGTACATTTCTGTTCTTTTCCAGTAGTGTACACTGTGGTTACATTTTAAGCACAGACACTTTATAAAATACCTTTTTAACACACGTCTGTACAAACCAGTTTGATATACACATAATATACAGTTCTAATACAGTTATAACACAAGCATCTTATATAGATCATGTTGATATTCACCAATGACATATAATTATTTACAAAATTCAAGATAGCTGTGCTGGCAATATCTCCCCTTGTCACAGTAACTATGACCTAATCCGTTAAGATTTAATTTTTATCCCTGGAATAATAATTTGTCCTTTATCATGGCTTAGATGCAGAGTAGTTTGCCATTGTTTCATGGTCACTGCAAAGTAATTCCCCCAGATTCACGAATCCTCCGTGTAAGACTTAATAAGTCTTACTCGGAGGCTGCAGTTGAACGGTATGATGTCAGCGTGCCATTAATATGCTTGAGGGCACGCTGACTCAACCGTAAGTCTTACACGGACCGTGTAAGAAAGCAGGGGGCGTGTCCGACTGCCGAGCAGTCTAAATGTCCACGCCCCTGCAAGTGTTTATAATAAAAGCAAGTAAACAACAGCGAGTCTGCTCAAATGTTCCTGCACCCAACACCTCACTGTCTGATATTGTAAACCCCCATCACAGTTCTACAATGCATAACATTATTTTTTTTTAAATTCCCAAAATAGCTGCCCATATTTGTGCGTGTGTGTGCAGGTGTGCCCATTGCTTAGCTACAGTTAGCAATTCTGACATGGAAGAACATAAGAAAGAATGTCTATGCAAATCACACCAAATAGCAATAGCGTAATGGTAGAGCGTTCACACAAAGAAGAAGCATTCACGGTTCGAGCCCCACCACTCCCTTTCGTACTTATTTTTTAAATCAGTATATGGAAGAATACCTAACAAATATGTTTAAACATAACTAAAAAGCAGTGAAATGGCCAATGTATCAGTGAACAAAATAAATATTTTAAAGGATCCCAATATAAAATTGCCTGCAGTTAAGCAGTGCTTCACCCAGTGCAATAGAGTTGCCCATAGTTCAATAGTGCTTTACCCAGCGCAATAGAGTTGCCCATAGTTAAATAATGCTTTATCCAGCACAATGTGTTTGCGAGGACGTGCGCACCGCGCCAACCAGGGCAGGGTAGGGCACTGAGGAGCAACGTAGAGCAAAGTTGCTTAAATGCAGCTACACCCCCTAACCTGTCTGGACATTATGAAAATAAAATGAGTGACAAGGTATGAACCCAGGACTCTGTGCATCAGAAGCAAAGTATAGAACCCCTAAGCCATGACAACATAGGGGAAACAACCACTGTTAACATTCACATACTTACTAATGGTAGTTTAACCATTACTAAGCAGGTCTGCAGTCAGCCGAGAATTTTACAAAATGGCCAATCACAAAAAAGTGCGGGAAATGTGGCATATTTAAGCCCCACAAGCGGGAATACACGCCATAACTGATTGTAGCTTATATCTGCAGTTAGAATGTCTGGTGTCGGAGAGGGAACACACTTCCGAGCGCAACGTTGGGGCATCGAGGAGTCGAAATACCTGGTTTGGCTCCTTGTCCATGTCATGAGTCAAGACTCCTGCAGGGCCAGTTCCAAGGGATGGAGTACAAGGCAGAGGCTTGGAACCGGTTAGCTCGTGACCTCACCAGTGTCACAGGCATTCCTCGGACTGGTGAGCAGGTCCGTCACCACCATGCAGACCTGAAGAGACAAAAGCAGGACCACCTGAACCAATGGATACAGGAGGCCCATGGGATGCGGGATGACCCACAATGGAGTATGTAGCCATGGAATGCAGTATGTAAGAATTGATAATGGAGTATGTATAACGGATAGGTATGTCTCAATATCCCTTCATTTACTTTACCGCTACAGGTAACCGTGCTGCGAATCAGCAAGCCTATGCTAATAGGCTGCTTAGGCTGCACCACCAGGCAGGTTAGTGATTATTCTGCATGTATTGTTATATAAAATATGGGAGAGAGCATAAAAGAAAGTGTTGTAGTCCAATAATACAGCCATAAAATTGCCTGAATAAGTCCTCTGCATGTACTGTCAGATAAAAACTTCAGAGAGGCAGAAAAAGAGTGTAGTAACCCATTAAGACAGGTAACATATGTCTGGAATAATATCTCTGCAGGCACTGTCATATAAGATAAGTGATTGAGCCTGAAAAAAGAGTGTTCTAACCTATTAATAAAGGTATAATATGTCTTGAACATGTCTGCCATATACACCGTTAAAACAAATAAAGGAGTGAGCCTGTGGAAAAGTGTGTAATGTCATTAATAAAGGTCTAAAACCCGGAGTGTGTCTGTGTCACAGAGTTTGAAATGTTGTTGTACCCTTGCATTATACAAACAGTACTGTCTGAAAAGGTGCTGGCAAACCAGAGTTGTGCAGTCCCATATAAAGTGGGTGATGGAAGTGCTAGTAGCTGTGAAACATATGTACAGTCTACAACAGTCAGTTACTAGCTGGCATGAATAAGTAAATCTGGCACACATGTAGCATGTTATTTTTCCCCAGAAATGTGAGTGTGTGTCAAGAAATGCAGGGTTCTGTACAAATCGAAGTGAAAATGTCATGTGAAAACATCCCAGATATGTAGATAAAGAAATATAAATGCAATCAAGAAATATGTAGCAGTAACATCTGCATCCTGGACAGTTAGTATGTCAGATATAGGTCAGGCATACATTGAACTAGCCAAACCCATTACACAAACTAATGTATGGTGGCAAGTATAATAATACATGTAGGGAATATACACTTGCAGTCACTAGGAATGTAGTGTAGACAAAAAGGTAATTATAAGATGTTAACCGAGGTTTTTTCTACACCCTACTGTATGTGCATACACCATGCAATTCCACACCTCAATGGGTATGTGTAATCTTAAATATTTGTTGGGACATATGTCCTATTGTTTTATAAATACTTGCATTCATGTTGATGCATGTGCCCTGTTTAAACAGCACAATCGTGGTGGCCTGTTGCTACCAAACATCCCTGCATGCTGTTGGAATATCTACTGTGGTTCAATATATGCATGTGTTATGCTTGCTGTTCAAAAGTTGTAACCTTGGTGTGTTGGGTTAATGGGAATATTACTGCATGCTGTTAAACTAATCTGGAATGCTGTTTTGCTTATGTTGTAATTAAACACACCTAATCACAGAACGTATGGGAAGGCCGGTCCCAGCGACCCACCTGTCCCTCCTCAGCTGGCGAGTGCACCTGGCACCAGCAGGTCCGATGCCCAGCCCAGGCTCCCCTCCTCCATTGGTCCTGTGCCACCTTCAGGTGGAAACGCTGCAGGGGATGGGGCTTGTCCCCCCCGTGCAAGCGTGGGCGGAGAAGGGTCACCCGTCACCCTTCAAAGGGTCCGGGTTGTGGTGCGTAGGGAGATCCAGCATTCAGTCGCTGATCCCATATGCCAGCTCGAGGCGAGAGTGGCTCATCTCACGGGTGAGCCTGCCCATCCTATGCAGCCCCAAGCACAGCCACCCTTGGGGCTGTGAAGGTTCAGTGGTGACTGCCCATGGGTGGGGATCTCAGTTCCACTGTTACCATCTGTGGGCTCATGGGCTTGCGATTTCCAAACATCCGACCCCGTCAATTGTGTTCATCCACCCCGTGTGTCATACACTGCCCCTGCATGTGTCTTGTCTATCTTGTCTGTTTACCTTCCCAACCTACCTCCCCGGATATATCTACTTCCTCTACCTCACTTCCCACTCTCACCTGAAAAAAAAAAAAAAAAAAAGGGCAATCTGTACCCACAAAAAATTACGCCCCATACATAGCTGCCCATTTCACACACATGTCCATTGGACATGTAAGCTGATAATTAGAATCGGCAGTACAACATACTTTGTTGTCCTCACCCCTCTCCCAGGGGTGGAAGGTTTCAAATTTCACTCCAAATTCATTGCACATGCACAGCTGTTGCTGTTAAAGAAATGGGCAGCTATGACTTTCCCTACACCCGTCCTGCACATCCCGAGCTTGTTTACCTACTGTCTGTCCCTCTTTGTGCCCCCTTTTTCACCAGTTTCCTATCTCCCCATTTTCTTTTCTTTAAAAGAAATTAGCGTGGGCGTTAGTGGGAGTAAGCACTTTTAAACGATAGTAAGCGGGTTTAAGCAAGTGTGCGCATATGTGCGCTTAGCTAAGCATCACTAAGCATCACGCAAACCCACGCAAACCCACTTACAACTGCTTAAAAGTGCCTTAGTCACTCTATGGCAGGGCCCTTGTTCTGCTGAACATCAAAAGAAAAAGCCTCTGCCAGTCTTGAACCCCAGACCATTGACACAATAGACTGCATGAATTACCACTAAGCCACAGCAGATATACAAATAACTTGCTTCTCACATAAATATATCATGCATTACAATGAATGTAAATGGAAAATAGGAATGGTATAACACAAATCCTGTTCTGTGGGTCTTTACCAGCAGTTGTTGTGGAATTGCATGACATGACTGTGAAAGGAGAACCAGCCATCCTAGCAGGGAATAATGTTACAGTAGCACCTTACAAACACCACATAGTATCAGACCAGGATAAATACTGGCAAAGGTGAATAGGGCAGAGGCCGGACTCCCCGACTGTAACTGATTTACAGGGATGTCCCTGATTTGTAAACCAATGTTAGCTGTGCACCACTGAATCACTCCGAAAAGTACTAACTGTAGGCAGACAAGTGTGGAATCACACATAGTGCATAATGTCAATAGGTGAGAGTAGACACTGCATGCACGTCAGAAAAAGTGTACTTATACACATGCTCTGATTTCCAAGAAAGTCTCAACTGCAATATGTCAGTAATATATTGCAGGTGTATCTCACTTATATGTCCCTTTCACTAAGGCCGTTCAAATATATACCTGAGAGTATGTGAGGCCTGGCAGAGGCAGGAACACACAGGCATATCAGCATTACTGCTGTTATACACTCTGCAAATAGCTTTGGAAAGAGTTCCACAAGCATGCCCTTATGTAGGAGTACAACACAGAAATATCACAGGATGTAGCCATGTACTGGTAGTAAACAACTGTAACAATGACAATGTGCCACCACTGAAAAGACTGGTGTGGTGCACAGACAAAGCATACTAGGCTAACCTCTAGCTACCATCTGGATATGTCCACAGGTGTGAGCTACACAGACAGACTACTTGCTTTGATAGACTAACAGGTACACAGCAACCCTGTATGTTCAGCAAGATAAATCTCACATGATAATAAAAATGCTCTTTGCAGTTCTGCACCCCTTCCCAAAGGTACAACACACCTGTGTATTCAGGCAAAAACCAGGGTGTAGGTAGGCATACTCAGTACTGAAATATGTCCAGTTGTGTTGAGTAGCCTGTGCTAATGCCAACAAAAACAAACCACAAACTGTGCAGAAGTGAGTAACATAATAAGTACAGTATAGCAGTTCACAAACACTGCATGTGCTACAGGAATACAGTGCAATAACCACATTTGTATGGCAGTTAATTGTGTAAGTGAGAAAAAAGTACATACTCCCATGAATATTGTGTTAGCATTTGGAGGGGTGCGCACATGTCTACACTGAGATGTGTGTACTGGAAGCAGCAACATTCAGGTTTGAGTACAACATGCATATAACTGGCTACAACCCTAGCATCAGATAAGAGACATATACCAACCTTCAGACAGACACAACAGAGTTCCAGAGCAAACAAGCATGGGCCCTACCTTGGAAAGCTGAAAGGGCTATGCCTACCTAACCTAGCATTTTATAGCAGTGGGCTGCAATCACAGTGAGTAATGCAATCACCAAACAGCAGTCTGCATGCAATTACTGAATGGTGGGCAACAACTGGTGCAGAGGCTGTCACATGCACAAGTGCAGATATCTAGAAAAGCAGGCTGTACCTGCAGTCCACACATGCAATTATATCATTGCAGGTGCTGTGAGATAGAGAGTGAGAGAGAGAGAGACACGGACACAGACACAGACTGAGACAGAGACAGAACAGAGTGAGAAACTGAGACAGAAAGTTAAATAGAGGGCGAAAACCCCAAACAAATCACCAATAAAAAAAAAAAGCTACAAAACCGTAACACACAGAGCAGGGAAATACAAAGGTAAGGTATGTAACTCACATGTATGTGTTGGCATGAAGTAGATGTTCCTGAAGAGTACTCTACACACTGCAAATCATCCATGTGTGGCAGCAGTATGTATCTATCTGTATCTGCACATGTGCATAGGGCAAGGGACATACTGCAACTGTTAGTGAAGGGTGGACAGATATCTGTCAGTGAAGGTTGATATGTGCATATATCCATGTTGGTCATAGTGTGTGGCCTAGAAAACAGCATGCAGTGCTCAGGAGTGGCCTTAGGTCAACTGGTGCCCTAGGCAAAAGGGCTCCACGGTGCCCCCTACCACACTTCCTGGTGCCCCCATCCTTGTCTTACTACACCACATAAATAGTGGAAAAGCACCCCTGCTAGAGCGGCGCCTTAGGCCAGCTATGGTAGTGTTGATATATGTCATGTGGTGGTTAAATGCTGTGGGACAGATTTGTCAGATCTGCTGTGTTACAGCCAATGAGGCCTGCTAATGCTACAAGGGCTGAGGACACCCACAAGCATTCTGCAAAACACTGTGCAATTTAATCACATATCTGTACATCCCACAACTGTTGCATAAGTGATATCCCCACCATGAAAGGTGGACTGTACATGTGCCTATATGTACATCCATGTTTTCAGCAATGGATGTGTACATGTATGTGTATAGATATGCATATATATAATATATATATATATATATATATATATATATATATATATATATATATATATATATATATATAGAGTGAGAGAGAGAGAGAGACAGAGAGACACGGGGTCATATGTACCGCAACAGGTGTGTGGTGACCAAGGCATGGACTGTAGACAGGTGTTGATACTGCAGTGCCATTCCACCTTCCCAAAACTGTGTACCCATTAACTACCACATAGGTAGAGATCTACCTAACAGTGAAGGTGTGATAAGGGAACATGGGACACAGATGGACAGTCGCCTCCGCTTTGATGAAGACAGTGCCACACTACACCTGTAATCTGTCTGTGTGGTTTGTTTCATGACAACAGGTATGTCATCTATGGAAGTATAGGGTAGAGTTCCCCTCTACTCATCACAATGCCCTGTGTGGTATGTACTTCACATGACAACTACACCAGGTGAACAGGCCACAGACATACCTCCCAAAGGGTAATACTGGCCGCAAACAGATTTCCTATGCAGACTGACTCACAAAACCACAACTACACTGTATTGCATACTGGACACACAGAGGTGACCTCTGCCGGACATACAGACGTATGTCACACCCATAGCTGGGTGACAACCACCATGGCAACATATCACAATCCCTCCAGGATACACGCTCTAGGGCCCTAAACCTTGTCAGCTCACTAAACAGCACATGCTGGAGGGATAGGTTCCCATCTCAGAGATATGCCATACACCGGAATAGACCACATAGCGATAGCAAACAAGGCTCCTCCTTAGCAGTTGTTATAAATACCCCTGATGATTGTGTGGGAGATTGGTAATACACCCCAGGAAAAACATCTGTGGTTCTGGTTGGCAGGGGCAAGTGAAATCAAAGTACATGTGTGTCAAAGGCGAGGGTAGCATATGACTAGGCTGCCGTAGGCCCTAGGGCCAATAGCATATTACCTACCTATGACACTATGCACTCACACATGTACTTAATGCAATAGCTGCTATGTGAGGTTGAATAAGTGTAACGCTGAATGTGTGCAAGGTCTGTAAAGGTGTGATAGCTTAGTGTGATGTTGTATCTGACATAGTAGTGCCTATCCTAGCTGTGAGGACAGCAACTGATGTGTAATGTACTGTTAGGCAGACATAGTAGTACTGCATATGATGTGATGTAGTTCTCCATTGATGAATGTGGTGTCTCATTGTAGGCTAAAGCCATACATGTATGCTTAGTGGGTGGTACTGCTGGTGACTCCATCACCAATATGAACTGTAGTACTACCTGAAGCTGTAGGCCTAAACAACACAGTATGGTGTGTGTTCACATTGCTTGGAAACACTGTCATGTGTGTTTCTTGTAGTCTGCACAGAGGACAGAATGCAGGCATAATGGTGTGTAAGTAGTGGCACACAGTACTGTATGGTACACAGGTAATGCTCATCTGTGTTGGCATACAGTGGTGCGTTGTATGTTTGTCTGATGTGTGTGTAATTATGCCTGTACAATGGCTGCAATCATATGTGTGTTACAGGGTAAAAGTGTGTATCCGGCAACATATATACTCTGTTACAGCAGTATGCCACCTATAGTAACAACTGTACACATCTGTTAGGCAGGGCTATGGCATCAATGACTAGGGTGGTTGATTGGTACTCCTGTACCTGTACTTTGCATCCATTGCAATGGATGACATCTCTGTCTGTGCATTGGTGTGATATACACCCCTGTCTTGAGGTTGTGCAAAGTGTCACAAACAGTGTGTCGGGTACTGTTGTATAGTGGTGTGATATATAGAGTGTGCCAGGCAGTGTTAGTTGTGGCCTGAAATCCAATAAGTGGTATTGAAAGTGTGTAACCTCTGACAGACAATAGGATGGCATATATGTCAGTAAAGTGATATATGTGGGAAAAAAGGTGTAAAGTGTGCCACAGGACACTCTCACACATATTGTTCATATCTTTTTCAGCCAGATGGCCCACCATCGCAACCCAGCGTACACAGCGGATGAGGAAGAGGTGATACTGCAAAGCCTATTGCAGCAGTACACAATGCTGTTCTCCAGAAGTAGCCAGCACCAGCAGGAGCGGACTGCACTGTGGCAGGAACTTGTTTGTCAGGTAAATGACATAGGCATGCATAACCCTACATATGAGCAGGTACACCATCACTGCAGTGATTTAATTAGACAAGTCCTGCGGCATGCGTCTGATATCCAAAGACAGCAGCTTGCCACAGGTGGTGGGGTGGCCACTCATCCCCCCCTCACCAGAGTGGAGGAGATGCTGCTAAGCGTGGTGGCTCCTGGACAACAGCTACATCAACCTCTGACATGTGTTGTAATGGAGGCCGGAGCCACCCAGCACATCCACCTGGAGCAAGCAGGTAACATGCCCTATCTGTAGACTACAGTTAACTGTATTGTTGGATTATGTCTACGTGAGATGTGTACTGTGTGTTTAGCAGTTCCACTGCCTAGTGTTGTGCAATACGGATAGTTTGAATAATATCTCTACACCTGTGACTGTTGACTACTGTTGTCCTGCAGTTTAGCATGCCCACTGTAGCAATGCCACAGTTGTGGCCACTGACGAACTCTCTCATATTCTCATAGGTCCCTCTGGTGTGACGGCAGGGCAGCCGATCCATGCTGGTGAGTGTGTTATACCTGCAATGTTGGTAATGAAATATGCATGTCATAGGTGAGGTGTAGGCCATGTACACATAACACACCTACGCATAATGCATGCCATGCATGTTTGCTGTGAGACGTTGCACAGCTCAGTAATGTCAGTAGCTGCCTCAATGACATGCAATACACAGAGCATAACACACAGTTGTGGCAACCCCGTACTGCACATTGGATAGGCATAATTGCAACACCTGTACACAACATAACACATTTATCACATGCAGTACACAAAGTCATGCTACATATGGCGTAAGCACACACCCACTGTAAGGTCACATTTCAGTATCCCACATGTCATCCACACACACATGATGTACCTCAGGGGTAGAGGCCTATCATGGGGCTGTGCAACACTCTTCAGCACATAACACAGTCATGTTAGGCAATGCTCCCAATTGGGCACCTCATACACCCATGCACAAAGTGGCTGTGTAATAGTGAACATAGCCATGGCACTGCAGTTCAGGTACAGCATGCTAGGCGGTGGTCTGTCACACAGTAGTAGCCGTGAGTGACCACAAGATGCATGATGATGATGACGGCACATGGTACTACACCCCATCTGGTTACAGTGACCACAGTACTACACATAGCGGTCTTTGCTGTGCACCTCATTGTTCTGTGTGTGCAAACATATGCACCTATACACACTATGCATAGCATGTTGTGTGTCTGCTTACATATGCCAGTATACACATTTTGCACAGCAGTCGCCATCTGTACAAAGAGTCACATATATGTCCTGGAATGCTATTGGGTGTATAGGTCACATGACACACACTGGGTATGTGTGGTGTTTAATGCTGCAGTCGTGTAGTATGCCATGTCATGGCTGGCACCGACTTATCTGCAATATGTCCCACACTCACCATAACCACTGTACAATGTCCATGTGGAGCACTGGGATTCCTTCACATCTACATGCACCACTCATCCCATGTCTGTACATTGCATGCATTTGCTACACCTGTGCCCACTATTATGTGCTATGGACACAGACACTGTCATCAGACATGGCGATCTATGTGTCACACAGATAACACATGCAGCCATGGTATGTATACCATTGAGTGATGGTGCACATGACATTGCAGAGCAGATAATACTTGCACAGCAATGTTGTGTCCATGTACACATTGTGTTCCAGGGTGTAGCCAATCACTGAACAACTACACACATGCATTAAAGCCATGTATAATGTGATTAGATAGGGCTGTCTACACTTGCACTGCATTGTGTTGAGCAACACATAGTCTGCATGCTGACACTTGTGTGGTGACTGTTTGCCTTGTGATACTGTCACCCACCATCACCTTCTATTGTGTATGTGTTGGATTGCTGGTGTATGTGTGTGTATGTGCTGTGGTGAGCAGTGTATTTCTGTGCATGTGTGCATTTGTGCATGTGTTCATGTGTGCATGTGTTCATGTGTGCATGTATACATGTGCTCATGTGTACATGTGTTAATGTGTGCATGTGTGCATGTGTACATGGGTGCATATGTGCATGTATTCACGTGTGCATTTGTGCATGTGTGCATGTGTTCATGTGTGCATGTGTACATGTGTGCATCTGTGCATGTGTGCATGTGTGCTAACATCATGTACAGATTGTAAAGTGTGTTTCCTGTCTTCCTTCCACAGATGCTGAGTTAGGGGTGGCTGAATGTAGCAGGGAACCTAATGTCACCACCACTAATAGTGGAGATGATGAGACATGTATTGTGGCACAGGAAGGTCTGACAGGGTCTGTTGTTGGTCCACCAATCGACAGTACACAGCGGTCAACCCCATCTATGCGCACACTCATACTGCCAATACATCCCTCGTCACCAATGGCTGTAGCTGAGGGACAGCATACAGTTGGCATTGACCAGGAGAGTGTGGTACCTATGGCACGTGCATCCTCTCACAGCAGCCATAGCCAGATTACTGGAATGGTACCACATAGGCGGATGTCCAGGGGTTCTCGGGGGAGCACCACTGGTCGTATTGCCCCTGGCAGACGTGCCTGCAGAGGTATTACAACCTCCAGTATGTTCCGGGCTGTAATGCAGGCACAGGCACGTATGGAACGGTACACCCGACAGGGACTAAGGGCGCAGAGGGCCCATTACACTGCTATCAATGACAGCATCCGTGACCTTACCAGTGCCATCCGGAATTACACCAAGGTCATTGATAGCCATTGGAGGGAGACATTAGATGTCCTCCACAATGTGTTAGCCATGAGCCAGGACCGTGCGGGATGGGTGAGAAGCTGACACGGACGCATGCCAGCAACAGCATCAGCTGGCAGTCGTTGTGGATGTATCATGGATCACAGCCGCTCCTGTAGTGGCAGAAATTGCTGGGTCTGGCCTTGACATTGACTGTCCTACTAGACCACGTGCATGTGGCACTGGCCAGTTCCAGCAGGGACATGAGTCCAGTCATCTGCCTCTGATGATAGCACCTAGTCAGGGTTGGTACCCAATACTGCCCATAGCACCCCTGCTAAGCACAGGTACTGTGTCCATGGCCAGAGACAGTGATCTGTATGGCCTAGCAGGTACAGTCTGTGGCTGTCCCACAACCGCCGTATATGGCAGCCACATGGTGGAGTTGTGTGCATGCAGACACACACACATTTACCATACAACTAGGGCTCACACATACACACACACACATTACATCAACATTGGCCCATGCAGTACTGTTGTCCCTCACACACACACACACACACACACACACACACACACACACACACACACACACACACACACACACACACACACACACAGACATGCCGGTTGGATTGGTCAATGTCGGGCTCTGGCAAACCTACAACACACCCTGTGCATATGATGACACCTGTGCCACCTCCTGTCATCTGTAACATTGATGCAGGAACAGGCTAACATGGTTCTGATGCACAGGGTGACATTATTGCAGTGTAGGAATAGTAGCAAGTTGCCAACAGGAAAGTGTAATGATATCCTTGTAGGTATATCCGAGCAGGCATTATGCATCACAGCTGTGATAGTCATTGTAGCATTGTTTACACCAGTGTTAGGTCTGAGTATGTATTGTCCACCCATGTGCCACTTGGCTGAAGTGTACAGTGTTGCCAGCATGTGTTAGTGAGTGGACAGTACGTGTGTGATGTGTGCATTACAAATTAGCGGGTGTACATCTGTGAACATGGTGTGTGTGCACTGTCTGCATGTACGTGCATAGTGGACACGTGGGATGTGTGACATACCCTGTTCTACACATTGTTAACATCTCATGGTATCTTTCGATGGCCAGTATGCATTCTGCTACAGTTATGTACTAACATGGGTACACATGTGTTTATGACATGGGATGGCACTATGCTGTGGGTGATACTGTTGATATCTGTCAATGATCTACAGTTTGGTAGTATACACCACCTCGACAGCATGACTATAACCAATCATTAGATGATGTCCTGACAAATGACTCACAGTTGTAGGGAACTCAGTAACAGTTGGATCCTTCCAGTACTATACTATAACAGCAACCAGTGGTATTGACTGCCACACGTCCCTGGGACCTGTGTGGCATATAGCTCTCTTAGGTACATGCAAACACACTAGGGTTATGTCCATCCACATCTGGAAATGCATGCATTGGCCTACACTGCGTTCCCTGGATGGGATGCATATCCTACACAAGGGTATCATACAGACAGCTGCCTGTTGCCCAATACATGCTGTATAGCAGTAAGCCATCTATGGCATAGTCATCCACATTTACTATACATACTATCCCGACAGTACCACATAGGTGGTAGCCCTGAACGTTTATGTTGGGTACCAATGTGTACAGACAGACATGTGTTATGTCATCTGTTCCTTGGTATCCACATATCCATAGGTTTTGTGGGGTCCCTCGGTGTTTCACATAACACATTAGGGGCCTGCATGCATATCAACAGGGCTGGTGTACACCTATAATGACTGTCCATTATTGCCAGTCATTGTTGTGTATGAACATGTCTGACATATACCACGGCAATTACCCTCACTCACAGTACGTGTCATGGGTATGTGTGGCAGAGATGCCCTTGGCCACGGATCACTACATTGGCCAGGCTTGACGCATACATACATATGTGACCTATGATCTGAGAAGCAGCGGCACAATCTGTCGAAGGTTACAAATGTATTCATGTAGTATGCAGGCTTCACACCTATGTACTGATTGAGGTCACATGTACACAAATTTATTTGACAAGCGGATACCCGATGTGTGCAATGCACATACTGTTTGAAACATATGTCATACTGTAGTAAAAGCAAAACCCACATTGCATTGACCACCTGTGGCACACACACACACAGCGTTTGCAGGATTCAAACCCCTACCGTACTATATTATGATACTAGAGAGATACGCATTAACACAGTGCGCTATATGCATTACTGGCTGGTTTCTGTTCTCCTTGAATATTTGTAGGATGCTGACATCATCAGACTTTCCAAAGAGGGGTGTACCTCTTTTAATATGTTTTCCCAGTCTCCAAGAAGGCTACTCCTCTCAAAAGAAATCACACACACACCCCCACACAGACACACTTGACGTTTGCAGGACTCAATCCCCTACCTAACTATGTTATGATACTAGAAAGATACGCATTAACACAGCATGCTATATGCTTTACTGGGTAGTGTATGTTCTCCTGGTATATTTGTAGGATGATGACATCATCAGACTGGACATGGTAATGTGTGTACACATTTTTATGCAATCCCAGGAATGATCCATGAAGGTCAGCAGGTATCAACAGCTTGTACAGGACCCCATGAGTCTCACCTTGTGTGATCTATCTGTGGACACACTGACATCCCTTCATATGTCAACACATATCTATGCACAGATTGTTGGTTTTGTGGATACGACATGTGTTTGTGATGTTGATGAAGAGCTGTTCAAAGTCTATGTGGGACATGTGTAGCTCTGTTACGTGATGTATGTCCTGGGTGGCTACCTTGCAGACAGTGTAGCATGCTTGGGAACCATGATCTCCACATGAACAATACACAGTTGGTAGGGTTGTGTGTTTGTCGGTTTCCAATAGCTCTGTTTATGACTTCTGCCATGATGTACTCAATGGCCTTGCAGATCAGACTTTATAGGCTTACTGGACTATACTTCACATGGTGTGTTGTGCACCCACGCATGTGGGGAGTGCCATATGTTGCTGTAACACATTTGACGGTTCCAGGTCCTGTGGAGTGGGTGAGGCTCAACAGACTGTTCAGGTGCAGGGTCTGTTTGTTCTGTAGTGCATGCATGACACATATTGGGAAACAATGTAATCCAATTGATGCCATGCTTCTGGCTTTGGGAGGAGCTGTTCAGCCATTCTACACGTGATATCTCCTGGTATGATGTCAGGGACTATCATCAGTGGGAGGTGGGTATGTATACATGGGCCTGTCTGACAGGATGTCGGCAATGTCAGTAAGGTACAGTTGTCCCTGACTCAGCCCATATATGCGTGTACATTACTATTTATTACATATCTGAAGGACATGTCATGATTCTCAGTCTGGACTCCTTCTCAGCTACTCTTTACAAAACACCGACAAACCTGAGCACTGATCCCGGTTATACTCTTTTACACACTTAACACCCTACTGATCCTTTGTGATCAGGCTACAGAGTATGTCATCATAATACACTGGCATGTCCAGGGGTCGGTTTCATGTGTACTCTCTAGTCCAGCTAGTGAATATTGTGGTTATGACACAATGTTACATCTGCCTCATGTACACAGACAACCCTCTCCTCTTCACATCACACTCACATATATGTGGGAGATATAACAATATTGACATACAGGACGCTGAGCTCTCTCGACCCATGACTGGCATAGTCTATCAGGTGGTGAGAGTGACCACACACACACCACACATCAGTCTCAAATACATCGATAGTGACAGCAAACAAACCACATTATCACACATACACATATTTGGAGGCTCTACATACACACTGCCTAAGGAGTAGAGACCTCCAAAGCAGACACACATGCAACTGCTACCCCACTACAATGCCCACATGTCACACAGTTCACAATGTCAGTGTGCCACACAGTCACTGCCCTTTGGGCTAAACAACACACCTGATACACTTGTTATAGGTGACACTTAATGTCAAACACACTGTCGTCCCACTCACCAAGCCAAACAAGGGAATAGTCACTTTGAGCTGTCTCTCAGGTGCCAGGTTCCGCCACATAACACATGCACTCAGGTCACTCCAAAGCAAGTCCAGGACTGGCTCCATCATTGTCCATGCTGGTGTGTACAACCTTAGACGTTCCTCCCTGGACCACATGACATGAAACATAGAGGAACTCTGTGATCATGTAGCCCAGCCCAGTATTACCCTGACCTTGTCTAGCATCTTACACTCACCAAGTATGATGTCACAGTATACCAACACACTGATCATGTTTAACAGTTGGCTAACATATTGGTGTTATTCAAAGGGGATACAGTGTCTGTCACCCTGGGATGATGTGCTCGACATGCCACATAGCTTCCCTATGGACAGCTTGCACCTGTCATCCTTGGACTTTTGAATACTGGCAAGGGCACTTGCTGCCACCATACTGCCTTATTTAAGTGGGGCTCAAAGGACAGAACCACCTCCATAGACATTACAGAGTACACGACACTGAGGGTAATGCTGCTCAACACCAGATGTATTACCCTCAAATTGATCCCACTCAGGAATCTCCTCAGTATGGAGGATAGCAATATCTGTGAACTAACAGACACATGGTTTAGGCTCCCACATGCACACCAGCACTACCAGGTTGTATTTCGTACCATGCTTTCTGACCACATAACTCAGAATGGCCAACACAAATAGGGGGAATATCCATATACATCACAGATACACATACCTCTGGGTTGGTAGCACTGCACAATGCATCACAGACCATACATATACACCTAACATTGTGCAAATCTGCCTTTTGGTTTATTGCCTGCTACAGACCACACTCCCCAACTCAGCAACCTCACTCAGCTTTCCTGGGAACATTGGACAATATGAAGGTCTCCCCAAACACCATTATATTGGGTGACGTCAAATACCTACACATTGACTGTGGATAGTACTCAGGCCCCAACACCCTCGCCCAACAGTTGCTACTATTTCTAAACTCATATGCTATGGCACAACCGGTCACCACACCCACAAGAGGGGACAACATATTGGACATGATCATCACCGACATGGGGACTCTATGTTCCACACCTGCGATATACCCCTCATTGGTAAGGGCAGAACATACTTTATCTCACTGGACATCCATATCCCGTCCCCACACCCATCCTGGGTAATCTTGGTGAACTTCCCAAAAGCAAATGTCACACTCCTCCAAACCACGGTGGTATCCTTCAGAGACCCTGGGTCAGTGGTAAGTATGGCTCAGACTGCTGAATCCTTTACATACACATTCTATGGACACCTAGTGGACCGCATGGATCATTACATCCAAAATAACAACTCCTCCAATGGCAGTGGACCTGTCTGGTAGACCCCAGCCTTTAATACGCTTTACAACAAATGGAGGAAGCTACTACATGATAGAGCACAATCCCAGACAGGGAAGGCATCTGTGATCTGTACTAGCAGACTGCTACAATCACTCGGGTATTTATGTCAGGCACGCTTCTAAGGGACAATTGCACCAGACACGTCGGACACTCACAAGGCCTTCTTCAGTTAATTCAGGTACCTGGCTGGACACTCACTGATATGCTGTGTGTTTCTGCATACTGACTAAATATACCCTGAACCCACTGACATTGCCATCATCCTGGCAAACAGGTTCAGATGTGTTCCCCCCCATCCTCACTAAGGTGGTACTGTCCATACCAACAGAGTGCTGCCCTCCCCACAGCGGACAACATAGCATCAATGGAACCAGACGGTGTCCTGGCCTGTGTCGTACACAGCCTTCATGACAGATGTAACACTCACATTACGTCACTGTTCAATATGAGTTACTGCAGGATATGTACCCATGGAATGGCATACAGCGATAGTGGTCCCGCTCCACTGAATACTGTCACAACAGACCACAGACAATATCGGCCTAAAAGGCTAACTAGTCTGTTCTGCAAAGCTATGGAGTGTATTGTAATGGGACTCATGCACATAGACATGGGAAACCTACAGACACTGGGTCCTACACATTACAGCATTGTTGTGGGCAGATCTTGCCTGTTGGACCTGTTCATATTCTTTCAACAGTTACCAGGTCCATCAGTGTTGGGACGGTTGTCCACACAGCCTGCCTGGACCTTGCACAACCCTTCAACACAATACCCCACTCGGCCATTATGCATAGGCTCACCAGCATCAATATCGACACATATCTGACATGATGGATTGCTACCTGGATCAGGGATAGCACCCACATGCTCAGTGTTGCAGGTGCCATGTCTGACTATACACCAGTTACACATGGCATCCCACAAGGCTCAGTCCTGGGACCTCTCTTGTTCAGTATATATTTGTGTGATGTACAGGCTATCATAGGAGGGATATGGCTGCCCATGTTCGCAGATGACTGCAAACTGGGTGCCATAATCAGCTCTCCTGCTGGCACATGCATACTCATACAGGGTCTCACAGAGATAGGTTGACTGGTGCCTGAGCCATGGCCCACGGCTACATGCCATTAGTTGCATAGTCATCCCTTTTGAGGATGACAAGATGCCCACACATTACCACATAGGTTGTAATCCATTACATACAGTAGTAGTTGTTACGGGTTTGGGGACACGACCTGTTCGTACTCTCACCTTTGACAATCCTATTGCCATAGTGGTTAGACAGTACGTCTACACAGCCCACCATATCCCACATGGTTTCACATGTTGATCACGTGTGGTGATTGTGCCCCTATACTCTTCATGACCATGCTTGGTTACTATGCAACATTTGGGATGTACCTTACCTGACACTTGAAGCAACTGTAATGGCCGCAAATGTTACTCATCGAGCAGATGAAGGGACTCACACAGATGCCCTGGACAGTTCCGATACAGTAACTCCAGCTCTACTCAGTCACTTACCACCTACACGGATGTGTTGTGTGCCTGTAGTTGAAGGCAATATCTGACCCAGACTTACTGGACATGCTCCAGCTCAGTATATCTGACTTCCTTGGTGCTACACACTCCAGGCACATATAACTCAGCACTGATGTTAAAAGGACATGCTGGGAGGACAGATTATTATCAGAAAGCCTCCTCTCACTCCGGAGTGTAGTCCCAGTTTTGCATAGGCAGAGCCACCCACTGACCACCTACAGGTGACATCTTGACAAGTGGATGGGTGAACGCATGTTTACCCATGGGATATCTTCTGGGTCCCTGCTAGACAGAGGCACAATACACTGAATGTAAATGGGCTATTTTGTGTGACCTACTATTCACAGGACAGGCACAGTGTTCTGATTTGACTAGGTTGCAGAAGCCAAACACACTCTGGCTATGCTTGTACATGCCCTAGGACAGATAGCCTAGTATCAACCTCTGAACCTATGATCATTTTCATGATGCACAATGTTTATTGCTGATACTGTTTGCAGGTTTTTATCATCTTTGCTTTCACACTTTATATGAACCGCTTAGGTATCTGCAGAACATATTTGCTTATGGCAGGGTTCCACTATATTATATACATGTCTGTTGTCATATAAGTGTGTGCACAGGGCAGATTGCTGGGTAGTGAGAGGTTCCTGGGTTAACACATGCAACTGCCTGCTATGTGTGGCCCAGTGCTGTACTCCAACAAGGCCTAAGTGTGTGAGCATGCCCAGTTCAGACTGTCAGTGTTCTGTTGCCTGACATTTGTCTCATGTATTTAAGTGTGTGAGCATGCCCAGTGTGACCTTTCAGTATGTTGCTGTCTGAGGTCCACTACATTTGTTGATGTATGTCTACATGTCCAATATTGACATTTGTACTGTGTGTGTTGAAAGTCAGGTTCTATTCTTACTGCAGGACTCACCTTTGTGTCATAACTTGACAGGGATTATGCTGTGCCTGCAGGGTTTCCATGGAATACTTTGTATAGACTTATCAACATTTCTTCATACAGGCTAACCACTGCACTACTGTCATGGTTTAGTGGTTCAGTACTATGACTATAGTGCATAGTATCATGGGTTTGAGGCCCATTGCCGCTTATATTTTCATACTGAGCAGACCAGACTGCTTGGGGGCCAGTAGAGCAAATATGAGCATGTTGGCTATTGTTCAGCTATGCCCTACCTAGACCCAGCTTGTCCAACATTGCTCAATATTAATCATCATTGCTGGACATTGGCCAATATTACTCTACATTGACCACATTTGTAGTAGTTGGTGTGTGCGATTTTGTTTACATTGACTTCATGATGGTAAATGCTGTTTAGCACTGCTATATTGCTTAACACATGGCAATCATGCCTCAGGTGTTGATGCAGGGCTGGCTATGTCAGATGCACATACTACACTCCCTATACATGTTTGAAAGCAGGTACTGTCAACATAGGCATCCCTTTTACTATATGTGTGGGTCATTTCCAGAGTTCCTACTGAGCCAGTGTATGTGCTATGTGTTGCCTCTTTGCCAAGGCCAAAGCATACTGGGCATGCCTCCTTCTGCCTACTGGGGCAGGCTCAGGTTGTTCCTCCTCCGAGTCACGCTCTGCCTGTGATGGCCTTGGCAATGGTGGGGGGCTGTTTGGTCCAGGCCTATGCTGGTCCTGCTGCAGCTGTTTTCACAGGATCATATTATGTAGCATAGCACATACCATGAGAATTTGGGTACATGTAGTTGGTGAGTACTGCAAGGCTCCACCAGATGTGTCCAGGCACCGGAACCATGACTTGAGCAGCCCAAACACACACTCGATTACATTTCGTGTTTGTGCGTGTGCCTCATTATGGCGTTCCTGTTCAGGTGTGTGTGCGTTTCTGATGGGTGTCATCAGCCACGGCTCCAGTGCATAGCCAGCATCCCCCACTAGGTGACCGTGTGGGATGTCCCCATTGGCAAATGTCTGGTACAGCTGCATCAGATGCCAGATATGGAATCATGGTAGCTTCCAGGGCAGCCAGCACACACATTCAGTATTATGCCCTGGGCATCACACATGATCTGGCAGTTGATAGAGGGGAAGCCCTTGCGGTTGAAGTAGACCCTACCCCGCTCACCGGCTGGTGCTTTTATGCATATGTGCGTGCAGTCTATTGCACCCACTACCTCAGGGTATTCCGCTATTTGCTGGAAGAGATGCATATTGCTGGCCAATACCTCACGGGAATTGGGGAAATATACATGATCACCGACATGTGCTGACATGACATCCAGGAACTGGTGCAGTACCCTGGATGCTGATGCCTGTGATATCCCCATTATATTACCAGTTGGTCTCTGGAATGTACCTGTTGCTAATGTCCTTAGGCCAACACATACCTTAGTTTCCACTGGGATGGGTTCCCCTCTGTTGGTTCTGTGTGTGAGGTGTGGCCTGCACAGCTCAACAATTTGCTGCAAGAGGTCTCTGTCCACTCTATAGCGCTCCACTATCTCCAGCTCATGTAGCCCCTGGTAGGTAACCCTGGGCCTGTACACTCTTCTCTGTCTCCTCACTGTGGGTTGTCCAGCAGCATTTGCATTATCACCACCCTCAGCACGTTGCATATGTCGCCTTATAACAGCAATGGCAGCCTCTAACATTTTTTGTCTCAGTGAAGCCTTTTCAGATTTCACTTCCATTAGCTTACTGCAGTGTTGCAGTGTCTCTTGAGAGAAACATAATGGACTGTTGTTTGCAGAGTTTTAAGTGCTGGGCTGGGCTGGGCTAGTGTTCTGCATGGGTAATTGCCTGATTCTGATTGTTTTCACCTGCTAGCTCTGCTAGTACTCCCTGGTAACTTTCACTATTTGGTGTGCTTCCTTTTTCCTTACTGTTTCCTCAGGGGGGGGGGGAGCGCTGTGCACACAAGCGCAAACACGCGCACAGCAGCTAACACGTGCGCACACATGCTTACATGGACTAAAGCTTGCTTATTCTTGTTAAAACGCGCGCACACCAGCGCAAACGCACTTCCAACTGTTTACACAGCCTTACATATGCTTACTCAAGCCTACACATGCGCACACACGCTTACACGTGTGCACATTGTCTTACTCGGGTTTACTGGCGCACACACGCCCACATGCTCACTCAGCAAGAAACTTTGGTGATATTCACGGCATACACCTTCGATTTCCTGACTTTACCTGGCCTAGCTTTTGGCACACCTCTTTCACTATTATGTAAATGTAAACTGACACATGACACTCTGCTCCAATGAGCTTCACTCCTTTCATACATACCCCCTCATCATGTCACCTATCTTCTACTCTGTTACTCCCCTTATCCTACTCCTACACTCCACCGGCTGTGCTCATTTGCTATGAAAACTTGCGATTCACTATCCTAACTCTCATTTGCATAGGATTGCCTACTAATGCTTAGTTACATCTCTTAGACTGAGCTTCCCCCCTTAGCAACCTCTACTCGGTGGCTATGTTGACTTCAGCCTGCCATTCCCTTGCATTGTAAATTCATTTTAGCTATAAAATCCACATTTGTGGATCTTAATTATTAATTTTCTGCTTTTTAGGTTGCAGTGCATTTGTGCGGTGCTGCGCTATGGTTAAACCCCGGAGATAGGGATAAAAAAAAAAGTTATTTTATTTTTAATTTGCATCACTTCCTGTTGCCAATGGCTGTATTTTTGGCCATTGGCATGCTTCCTCCTGTGAATGCATGCTTTTTTTCCAGCTGACATGGCTCTGTTTTGCTATTTGCAGAATCGTACTCAGTTATCAACTGAGTATATTTCTGCAAATAACACTACTCCTACTCGGACAGGTTCAGGTTTCCTGGATCGCAAATTTACCTCATTTGCATAGCTTTCACCTGCAATTGAGGTAATTTGCATATTCCAGCCCTGTCCGTGTAGGACTAGTTTGGAGAGCTCAGTTGCACGCCCCTACCGGCTGTTTCTGGATCACTCAGCGGACATGTTGGCTGCATGGAGTCTTACTCTACTCTAAGACTCCGTACAAGCCTTCATGAATCCGGCCCATTGATAATGTAGGTTGTATCTTATACATCTGTAAGCACTCCTTCATTCATGAATATGAGATGCTGTCAAATGATTTTTTTGTAGTTTATCCATGTTATACTTAGATTCTTCCCTTTTTTATAATTCCCCATTATGATCTTTTGTTCCATATGACTTTCTTTTATTATCCTTTTGTTCTATTGCCATGTTTAAGTTTTCTTCTGAATGACTATAAACTCTATCAGCATCAGTTCCAGTATATAATCTATACATTATTGGAAGGCAAGTTATTGGTCTATAGTTTATTAGGATAGCTTGAAAGTTCACTCTTAAGGAGGTGTATTGTTTTTCCTGTTGTTAGCTAGGTTGGTGACTGTTCAAGATGTGCATATAAATAGTTCTTACTTAGGCCTAAATCTTAAAGATGCTAATACTTTTATCCAGAAGTTATGTTCTGCATCTGTGCCTGGAGTTTTTCAGATAGAAGGTTTTCTTATTTTTTTTTCAAATTCTCTATCCATTACTTCACCCCATTTCATATCCTGTACATTTGAACTTCTTACTGTTTCTTTCACTTCTTCTATCCATTCAGCATCTTTGCTATGTTCCACGCGGTATTTATAGATATTTCTCCAAAATATGCCTATTTATTCTTTTTTGGTGGTATTTCTATTCCTTTTGCCTTGTTTCCCAATTCTCTGTAAAGGTTTTTTGTTTCATCAGTGAATTGCTTTTTTTGCACTTTTCCTTTATATTTATCTGCATATCTTTTAAGTTTTTCTGCCTCTGCTGGTATTTCTAGTTTATTATTTACAATAGTGTATGATAGATTCTGGGCTGTTCTGATACTGTGCATTGCTTTTATCATTTCTGTCTTTCTAAGTATTTTTGTTGCTCTGTTCATTGTTTTGTACTCTTCTAACAGTGACTCTTCTCTTAATTGCTTTATAGTATTTTCTATTTAATAATTCTATGATGGCATTTGTTTTCTTCCCTTCCTTTCACTCATTGACCTGTGTTTTTGTGGTAAGACGTTATTTGTTATTAATTTAGCTGCAAAGTAATAAATCCTCTTTACTTCCATTATATCACATGAATTTCTCCGATTAGTCTTGATTACTGTGTTCATTTGTTTTATCATAGTTCTAACATTTTGGATCTTATTGACTTTCTGTAATCTATTTCTTTCATTGATCTTAATATGTGTATCCAATTCTATTAAATCAATCAACTCTTCCCTTGGAACATTTGTTTTACACTGAGGGCACATTCTTTGTTCTCTGTTTCCTGTGGGCATGCTATTGAAAATTCCAGAACATCTTCCTGTGACATATTCTCTTCTGCTTCATCCCGTGTCATCCAGTGCTCTTTCACATGGGAATTCACTGGCCTATCACACCACAACACTGACTGTGTCAGAGTTGCCACCATTTCCTGCTCCTTCCCTTGCTGTGTAACTGCAACTGAACTTTTGTACTGGTTTCCTACTAAAGGCTCTAAAATATCTTTATATGACAACTGATCAGATGCTTCCCGTTCCATCGATTTCTCCTTAATTTGGGGACTCATTGTTCTGTCAAGCTGTGATGTTGAGTTGGATTTTCTGCACTAAATCCATCACTTCTCAGGTATTCTATAACTTCAGGTTACTGTTTCTTTAACTTGTCCATTAGTAATCCTTTGTTCTACTTTCCTCCTTTGTTCTACTTTCCTCCTTTGTTTTCTTTTTTTTTTGCATTGTAAAACTTTCCATATCCAGATGCCTTTGCCTCTATTTCTCTTTAAATTTCTTTGGTGCATCTTTTTTATTGATTAGTTTTGTTTTCTGCTTTGCATACATATTGCACTACATTAAGACTCTTTTTCTTTCTCATGTCCATATTTCTTCTTCAGATTTCTCTTACTCCTCCTGTTCCTTTTTATTTTGGGGACTCATTGTTCCATCATGCTGTAACATAACCTGTGTTAAAATTTCTACACTAAATCCTTCACTTTGTGGTTATTCTATAACTTCATATTCTGTTTGTTTAACTTCTGCTTTAGTAATCTTCTGTTTTATGCTCCCTCTTTAAGACTTTTTTTTTGTACTGTGAAATTTCCATACCTGGGTTCCTTTGCTTGTAACTCTCTTCAAATATCTTTGGAGCTGTATTTTTTGTATTGACTAGTTTGGCTTTCTCCTTTGCATAAATATTGCACCATATCAGATCTTTCTTTCTGTCTTATGTCATGTTCCTTTTTTATACCTTTCAAAAAATCTCTAGATTTTGTTTTTGCATTTTCTTACTTCCTGAGTCACTTCTTTTCCCAACCAGCCCAAGGTTTCTTGCTCTATATAATGTTTTTCATGAATCTGTTATACCAATGAACACAAATTTGCATCTGAAGCTTCTGACAGTTTTTCTTGTTCAAGTATTTTCTTTCCTTTAATTTCTTTCTTAATCTTTTTGTATATCTTCTATCCAGAAATTCTGGGATCTTGCATAATAGTAACAATACATACTTTCTTTCTTATTCTCAATAGTCCACTCTATCATGTTTATGGCTCTTTTTTGGCCTGTCAGTTTTTGTGTTTTTTTTTTTTTGTGGACTTCTACTTCCTTCTACAACAGGGGGGATATCCTTGCCCTGACCATGGCCTAACCCCATTTTAGGAATGTTTCCATGTCTTGAGGATTCCACACTGTCGTTTTTTCCAGTTCTGGCACCAGTGCGCCAACTTTTGTATCCTAGGCCTTGTGTACTCAGCTGTCTTTTTTATTTTTTTGACCTACTTCTGTCCATGATATAGGCTATATAAAATGCAGTCTATATATCAATGTCATAATAATGAGATTTTGTAAAAACAAGGTCCAACTCATGAAGGTACTTATCAAGACTTGAGGACGAATTCAGTTCCAGCAATACTACTCTTTCTTTGCTTGCTGATTTTTCATCTCCCCATTCAGATCTCTGCTTTGTAAGTGTGCTTTTGTTGAGAAACATTCAGGTTCTGATGAAGTCCTGTTTAGGATGAAAACATTATACCTTTAATAAATCTAATTATGAATATTTTCTCAGGTAGAGTCATCTGCATAGTGTGATTTTGTGGCAGCTTTTCTTGATTCCTGGTTTTATGGACTGCTACTAGTTGTTTTTAGTATTTTCTATTTCCAACTTATTTTTGGTCTTATGTTTGATTCTTTAACTGGTTAAAATATAATGCTTTTCTAAAGAGCAATGGTGGTAGCCTTCAAAAGTTTTCTTTTTGATACTAAACTATTACTTTTATTCCAAGAACTTATTTCCCATACAGGCATTTATTCTGCTGAACCCTTCTAGTTCTTCAGTTTATAGACTATCAAAATAGTTTGATAAAAGTAACATTGACTTCAGTGGTTTTGTTCAACTAAAACCAGAAAGTAGAATGTTTGCATGTGAAATATAATCAAGAAACATGTTTTCTGAAGAAAGATCAGAGTAAGCATAAAGTTACCAAAGTCAATCATTGATCGAGAAAGAAAAGATAAATGCAACTTTAGAATAATACATTAAAAAGTATGTCATGAACTATGTATTTTGTGAGACCTCATTGGAGACAGAGAGAAGGACTGCTTGGAACAGAAGGATGTTTAATGCTGGAACATGCATGCAAGTGCATAACTAGCTTGATGGTAGGGTGGGAGAGCTCAGATATAGCATATTGACCATTTCAGGGATGGTAATTTAGCAGCAGCTTCCAGACTTTGGCACAACCTTTAGCACATTTATAAGACATTCTTATTAGCTGCAGAGTTCAGAGTCCACTGAATAGTGACAGTATTGTGTACCTGGAGATAACTCAGTAGTCCATGCAGGGAATGGTCTTTATACAGCCTTACAGGGAATGGTCTTTATACAGCCTTACAGTGCTAAAAGCAATCACAAATGTGGATGACAATTTTACACCAAATAAAAATTACTTAAAGTAATAACTGACTGGCATTTATTCATGTAATTATTTTTTATTATTATTACTACAATCAACACATTATTTATGAAACAATGCATAATCTGATAATTCAACTCTAATTAAACAATGCATTATTCATCTAATTATTAACGTATATTTAACATGGAAATGAAATACTAATATACCTCTGCTGCTAGATGATGGTGTTTTCTTGCTGAAAATTACCCACCAAACCTTTTTTATACATCACCTGTTTCCTGAACAGATCTAAGTATTTGACTGAATACAGTTTAAACAATTCGGACATAAACTCCTAGTTCCATATGAGGACTTTAGATATGTGACTGGAGAGTAAATGTCCTAGCACTTGAATGAAGGAAAAATCTAATTTGAACTGCACCTTAAATTATTTCACTTCTTCATACAGACTCAGAGTAAATATCTTAAGAGCATATATTTTTATAAAACTTCATCATCAGATGTTTCATCATGTTTTATATGAAAAGTTTTGGAGGCAAGATCTCTTCACCTTTCAAGCTTTATATCAGAATGGAAGACAATGTCAGAGAGGTAACTGATTTATCAAAATATATTTCTTTTTTTCTTCTTTAAATCTGCCTAGTGCTCAGTGCACTTGCAATGCTTATCTTAAAAGTTCATGGTAGCTAATATATTAAGAGGCAAGCATCTTAAGAAGCCATATAAAACTAACCAGATGCAACAAATGTTCTGTTGTCATGGGAAGGCAGTGCTCCTTAACATTTCATCCCACATATAGCCACAATCACAGTTTCTTGGAGAAAGGTGTAGCCATGTATTTTTGGCCAGTCATCTCTAACTTTGTATTCAATGGACGTAAGAAAGCAATGAGACTTAGAAGTATCAAATAACCCATGTTTGCCTCTTTTTTTGAGAATAGTGTTACCATCTACCACAACCCTCTGTCAGCAGATACAGAGGATTACCTGTGAGCTGATTGTTCCTCATTGTAAGATTTAACATAGGAATGTCCCTGTATGTTAAACACTTCTGGACTTCTTTCTTGTTAATCTCAAGGGCACTAACAGAACTATATACCATCCTGTTGCTGATCATACACCTTTTTTTTCATTATTTTAATTCTGTCAGCCTACCACAAAGGGGGGGGGGTATTTTTTTGAGATACATCTTGACTTTGTATATACTAACCATCAGCCCCATCAGTTAGCCTTTCAGGCCCAATCATTCCCTATCAATGACTACATGGCCACTGGGGCAAGCAACAGTCAACCAGTGGGAACCATTATCTAGAAAGGTGTTGAGGTTGTTTGGTCATGGACATCTGCAAGCTTACAAGGCCTCACTTCTCATTATTTGCCCACCAAAAGGCTAACTCCACCCTCTGAGCATCTTGTTTGACAGCCAGGGATATATTGCTCTCTTAGTGGTTTGTCCTTGTTTTGTTCCAGTTGTCAGCCCAATGCGCCTTCAGTAAAGCTATCATTATTAGAGCTTTACTATATAACCCTAATTTTTGTAGATCCAAGAATGTGTTCTGTTTAGCTTATTGCATCTCCTGAGTAGCTTTCTATGTGGGTAAAACCAACAAAATGCTTGCAGAGAGAGAATATGCACATGTATTGGCCATCAATAATAAAGATGTAAGAAATGCCTTAGCTAAATATATGTTATCCTGTTTTTTTTTTTTTTATTTGTAGTTGATAAACTGTATGATGTCAGCCATGGAGGTGACCTTAATAGTGACCTTGAATGCAAAGAAGTTTTTTAGTTGGCAAATTATGTTCATTGCAGACAAACTTCCTGGTTTGAATGAGTGCAATAATACAAAATGTTTTTTAAAGATGTAAAATCATTATAGATATAGTCTTATGTAAATTAATTGTCTTTTTAAAGATTTTACAATAATTAATTAATTGTGAATTTTTGATTGATATTTTAGTGACGTGATGATGATGTTTTATTATTTAAATGTATGATTTCATAAGTTGTGTTGGTCTGATAAAGTTGTTGGTATAAATAAAAGAACGGAAGTGCTTACTACAAATTATTCTTTTTTTATTAACCAGATAATTTGTTTTTACACTGACTGAATTTTTAAATTTTTTTTTCAGTTTGTGAAGGTTGTTAGTATCCAAGCAAAACCAAAAAAATGATATCACTTCAATGGCAACTCAGTGCTACACAAACAGAAATAAACTATAAATCATAAAAGACCACTGTCACAAAGGAGACAAAAATCTTTTTACTGTGAAATAACATAAAACACGGTAAGAGCTTTCATGACTTATCACTTCATCAGACCATTAAAAAATACAGATTCAATGCACATTTTAAATATAAAATCATTAAAATCCAACCAATCACTTTGCAGAATCCATTAGTCAAAAAATGCTAAGCAAATTAAAAATGTTAATAGTCAGACTTGACCAGTGGTGGCTGGGGACTTCAAATTAAAGGGGGGCTGCAGGAGACTGCTGAATGGGTGGGGACAACAGGAAGGGGTGTGGCCAACTAGAAAGGGGTAGAGCTATGCTAAAAACTGCAAAAACTGGGACTTTAATTAAATATGCTGCCCTGGGTGCCAAACTGTCATTATGAGAGTCCAATCAAGACAAAAATGAATTGTAGAAGAAAAAAATATTTCAATGCATTGGCTACATGACAGCTTACTTAATATCTATGAAAGGTTATAATGTGTTTGCGCAAGTACTACCCAGGCAGCCTCGAAAAATATCAGTTCATCTAGCGTGAATTACACACTGCTTCGTAGTTCAGATAATGTCAATAAAATATAAAACCTTTGTCTCTTCAGACCATAGATTAAACTTTTTCAGACAACACCAATATTCAGATAGCAAATCCTCCAATAATAACGAAACAAACTGTCGACAAAAGTTTATTGCACAGAAAATAAATCAGACAGGTAAGCGCTTTCGCTTTTCAGCTTTATCAAACCATAAAGTGCTACTAAAAAATCCACAATATATATAACCCTATCTACAATTAATTAACCAATTAACATATGCTAAAAGCTCATTAGAACAATAAATTTTTAAAGAAACAGAATCATACAACAATAAATAATGTGGAGATTCATATAGGCATATGAACATACCTTATAACTGCAACAGACATAAAAACAGCAACATACATAAAAACCTTTTGCAAACACAAAAACTTCTAAGATAATAAATACACCATAGCTACTTTGATAGACATAAAATGCTACAAATTTTGAACTGATTTAAGAATGATAAAAATAATAATAATAAATATATATATAGAAATAAATATATAAAATTATATTTTATTTTTTATTTTTTATATATTTCATTAATATTTAAATCTTCTATTCTTTAATTTTGGCTTTAATGGAATCTTATCATTAAGTCCTGGATAATTATGTGCCTGCAATTTAATGATCCAGTCTGCCTCAAATCCCTCTGTCCGATTCCTTATATCTCCTCCTCTTAGGTTAGGTGCATTAATATGTATGATCATAAACTTAAATTCATGCTTGGATCCTTCTTTTAAAACATGCTTGGACAGAGCTTATTAGAGACAGGGACAGTAAGGCTTGTCCATATTTTTCAGATAGAGGCAGTGAGTACTATAGAAATTATCAGAAGTTAGATAATACAGATATAAATAATCATCAGAGAATATCTCTGTTTTATACAGAAGACATAAAATCAATCAAAGATGTCCTGAGCAAACACTGGGACATTTAGAAAAATTTGCACAGACTTTTATGTTTTCCAAACTCTAATACTTTTGAAAAAGTCAATTTTAATGGAACACTAAAATGTGGTAGATGTAATTTTTGTTGGTTTGTGAATAATACCAATATGTTTGTACATCCTCTAACTTCGAAAGTTTATACTTTTAAAGTTAATGGAACATGTAATACAGAACATCTGGTCTACCTGGCTACCTGCATGGAATGCAACGCATTCTATGTAGGTAAAACAGATAGGAAGTTAAAGGATAGAATTAGAGAACACGTTTACCAGATTAGAATAAAGTCAGAGGTAAATGCTCTGTCCAAGCATGTTTTAAAAGAAGGATCCAAGCATGAATTTAAGTTTATGATCATACATATTAATACACCTAACCTAAGAGGAGGAGATATAAGGAATCGGACAGAGGGATTTGAAGCAGACTGGATCATTAAATTGCAGGCACATAATTATCCAGGACTTAACGATAAGATTCCATTAAAGCCAAAATTAAAGAATAGAAGGTTTAAATATTAATGAAATATATAAAAAATAAAAAATAAAATATAATTTTATATATTTATTTCTATATATATATTTATTATTATTGTTTTTATAATTCTTAAATCAGTTCAAAATTTGTAGCATTTTATGTCTATCAAAGTTGCTATGGTGTATTTATTATCTTAGAAGTTTTTGTGTTTGCAAAAGGTTTTTATGTCTGTTGTTGTTTTTATGTCTGTTGCAGTTATAAGGTATATTCATATGCCTATATGAATCTCCACATTATTTATTGTTGTATGATTCTGTTTCTTTAAAAAATTATTGTTCTAATGAGCTTTTAGCATATGTTAATTGGTTAATTAATTGTAGATAGGGTTATATATATTGTGGATTTTTTAGTAGCACTTTATGGTTTGATAAAGCTGAAAAGCGAAAGCGCTTACCTGCCTGATTTATTTTCTGTGCAATAAACTGTAGTCAACAGTTTGTTTCATTATTATTGGAGGATTTGCTATCTGAATATTGGTGTTGTCTGAAAAAGTTTAATCTATGGTCTGAAGAGACAAAGGTTTTATATTTTATTGACATTATCTGAACTACGAAGCAGTGTGTAATTCATGCTAGATGAACTGATATTTTTCAAGGCTGCCTGGGTAGTACTTGCGCAAACACAATATAACCTTTCATTATATGACTTGTTTTGAATTGTGCAAGTACTTTTGCTCCTTTTTGGTGTTCAGTTTTATCATATATTTACTTAATATCTAGATGGAAACAAAAAGGTTGTGAGGCATGAAAAAATAAATTACTTTTTAAATACATTACTGAAATGCCAGTCAAAATTAAGTATAAAGAAACAAGCAGCACTCAACTAAAACCACTTCTCCCTGCACTGCAGTTCTAATTATAATTTATATTCAGCTTTATAAAAGTACCAAGTAACATGCTGAAAGTAGCAATCTCTGTGATACCCCCACTCATAAAAATGTTTCTTATCCAAAAAAGTCCTGCTGCCTGACAACAACTATCTACTTGTTTCATGCGGAAAACATGATCAAAGTAAAAAATGAACAGCAAACAAGAAACAAGCTCAAGAAAAATTGCTAAAAGGATTACTGCGCAGGTTATGGACCACACATGATAGATTGACATTCTGTTTAGTTTATGGGTAATGCCTGTAAAGATGACTGCAAGTCTCCAACAAATGTAATGAGCTTCTGAAAATACTGTAATTTTGCCCTTTATTACAAATACTGTCATATGCATTCAGTAAATAAGGCTTATATGCTTTCTAGTTATGCAAATATTCTCTGCATGGCAACAACAAAAAGGCTTTTAATGTTGGCAATTCTTTAACACTATGTGTATTAAAGCTTACTTGCATCTTACAGTCTCAGACAAGCTTACTTGATGATCATTAAAGCATTGCTACTTAAACACAAAGCAACAGGCACTGCAACAACATGCATTTCTGAATAAGAAGACAGAGCAACATGCACTGCAACAACATGCATTTCTGAATGAGAAGAATCATAAATCAACAGTATAAAAATATGACAGAAAAGCAGAACATTCTGCAAAATCAAGGCCAGATGAAAAGCCACTGTAGTACTTGTGTCTACCTTGGATGGGGGATATTCTGCACACTTACACTGCATAACTGCCTTGCTTGGACACACCCAGAGTCACTATATGGGGGGAGTGAGGTTCAACAAATATGTCACAATTTGAAATGTCTCTGGCTGATTGTGATGGCCCTGTCACATTTGTCATACCTCTCAGCCTCAAAGCAAGAAATCTGGCCAATGCCATAAACAGAAGTGAGACAAAGGCCCAAAAATAAGGACAATTTTAAATATTGCTCTTATAAACTTAGAAAGATAATAGAATAGTAGGTCTTGCTTTAGTATGAATTTTCTGAAGGGTATGAAATCTGAAACTCAAATGTCTGTCATTATTTTCTAACGTCAATCTTTAACGATTTCCCACTAATTTGCCAGAAAACCACAATTTTATGAAAAACAGACAAAAAATATGATGCAAAAATATAAAATAGCCACACAATACAGCTGGGAACCTGTCAAAGAAGGGACACTTTTGTTAATATTAGTATGGTTAACTTGAGCAGCTGACAAAATAGGCGAATCTACATGCATTTCTGAAATTAAAAGTAATCTATAACTCTGACCATTACAATTATTTATTAATTCTAAACCCTCCACGTTTTCTTTCAAATTTGCCATTTTGCAGAGGGATTATTAGGGGGAGAGCAACATCTTGAGCCGAAATTGGGGACAGTTGAGAGGTTTGGATATACCTAATTCTAAAAACGTGGTTTATTTGCATGTACCTCTCAACCTCTTAATGCAGGAAATCTGGACAAGGCCAAATATATTGGGGGAACATACAAACAGTACTAAAAATTGCTCTTGTATAAACCTAGACAGTTGAGAGAACAAAAGGTCTTGCTTTAGCATGCATTTTTCTGAAGAGTATGAAGTCTGAAACTCAATGTCTATCATTATTTAGTGACTTCATTCCTAAATGAGTTGTCAGAAAACCACAAATTTTATGAGGAACAACCCAAAAATAAGATGCAAAAATCCATTCTGAAAAAATCTGGACAGTTAAGAGGTATAGTTCAGCTGGGCCTGTCTGAGTTTGCCACCCTTCCCCCCTCAAAAAATCATGGGCAAATGGGGCCTCCCCCCTGCAGCTATTCCAATGTCCCATTACTTGACTATTTTGCCCCCTTTTACCAAAACACTGTCGTGTGCATACTGCTTTGCTTCTACAATGATTTGGATTTCATTTAAAAGTTTTATTTTACATTTTACAGCACAAACACTAATAGATGTCTGCTAAACAAAGCAATGCAGTCTCACAATGAAAATAGACTTAGCATTAAAACTTCTCTGCCCTTGAAACTCACATTCATTGAAACAGCATTGAAACCAACATTCAAAGAAAATACATCTGGCCAATGGCAGATAAAGATTAACTTTGGGCTGTTTTCAAAACACAGGAAACATACATGTGTTTTTTGATGCACCTTCCTGATTGTATTAAATTATATTCCTTGTATAATACAGTGCAGTTGTTAGAAGGTATTTTAAATTTGTTTTGAACATTTTTCCAGTAAACAATGAAACAAAATGCATGCACCAATAATGACAAAACTGCCCAGTTCAGAACATTTCAATCATAAAAGTCTACTCAAACTTCTACAATCTACCAGTAACAGTAAATATACACAATCTCTGCAGAAGTAAAAGTCATCTAAATAATTCCACATTAAAGAGATCTGTAACTAATGAAGAGGTTGCTGCTAGCAAACAACTTTATATTTTATTGTTTCATCTACAAATAAAGTGCCTGTTGCCCTTGAGGAATACATTGCCTATGTTACATTAAAAAATGATAAGCTAGTAGTATTGCAATAGGGAATGGATGGGAAACTGATAACAGGTTCATCGTTACTAGATATCTCCGCCAAAGAGGACATTCTTAGGACTGCAGCATCCATCCCCTTTAAAAGTGCAACGCAGTACAGTATCAGCAATGCATTTATATACTGTGGGAGTAGAAACCACAGCCTTCTGCATCAAACGCAAGTATTCAACCTGTTATGCTATTAATAATGCAAGCAGACTCAGCATAAGCAGCACTAAACTTCTCTTCAAGCTCTCAGCTCCTTGTAAACTCCACTCGACACTCAACTGTATCTCTCAACTTTGAAGCACAAGAAATCTGGAAAAAAGCCAAAATTTGATGGGGGGGGACAAAAGCCCAAAAACTAGGGACGCATTTTAAACATTGCCTGTATAATCTTGGGAAGTTGCTAGAATAAAATTGTGTTTTGCATTTTGTTCTTAACTGTGGTGGAATCTATTGTGCTTGGTGACATTCAACAGAAAACTGCTGCTTTTTCTAGAATAAAATGCTGTTACCACCATGCATTTCACTGCCAAGACTTGAACCCAGGACCCTATGCACTAGAGTAAGGGCAACATACCACAATGCCAAATCAGCTGTTTCTTGAAAGACAGATAGACGGAAACCTAAATGGTTTTCATTTAGTGAATTTAGTTCTCACCATAGTTCTCAACCTCTTAGCACAAAACATCTAGACAAAGCCAATAATGGGGGAACACAGCTCCCAAACATATTCAGTGAATTCAGTTATCACCATATCTCTCAACCTCCTAGCACAAAAAACCTGGACAAAGCCAATAATGGGGGAATGCAGCCCCAAAAATAGGGACACATGTCAAATATTGATCTTATAAACAGAAAATTGCTAGAATAAAAGGTTTTGTGTTACCATGTACTTTCTGAAGAATATGAAGTCTGAAATTCAAATGCCTGTCATTATTTAGTGAATTCAAATCCAGAAAACCACAAATTTCAGAAGAACAAAAATATGAGGCAAAAATTTCACAACTGGTGGTGAGTAGGGATTTCAAGCTGTTCCTACCTGCTCCCAAGGTACAGGGTTTACCCTAGACACAGGTATATTTTCTGAATTCTCTCTATCCACCAGGTGTATTTAACTGTGGCATTTTACACACACACACACACACACACACACACACACACACACACACACACACACACACACACACACACACACACACACACACATCACCTGAGTAGGAGTCCCTTTTGTTGCAAAATGCTAGCCAAGCTCCATTCCATTGCTGCAAATTCCATGCATTCCTGCACTAAAAGCCCAGCTTCAAAGTCTCCGTCTTTTCAGAAGCCCAGTTTCCTTCCATTTCTGCAAAGTTCACCCATTCCTGCACTAAAAGCCCATGAGAGCAAAGTCTTTCCCCTTCATGTGAGATCAAGTTGCTACCCAGCCTGCAGACATTGCAGTCTGATCCCCTTCCAGTCTGTGCAGTTGTAACTAGACTTCTTGGATCTCTGCTGTTGAATGCTGTCTTTCTAATCTGGACTGTCTCACCAGCAGTCCAGATTCTGTGATCATGCTCTGGACTGGCTCACCAGCAGTCCGGATATTGGGAAATATCATGAGCATGCATGCGCAAAGTTCCAGGACTCACGTTTGTTTTTATTTTATTTTATTTTACTTCTTTTTTATAGCTGAGGGTCTGCAGTCCTGCAGTCCAATAGCATGAGCCACCCCTGGAATTGACACAAACCAATAGAGTGTAAAATCAAAAACATCCAATGTAGGAATCATAAAATGACACCTACCTCAGTGGATGTCAGCATTGTATATGCTGCAATCACTGCTCTAACACCTGTGAATTTTTCTGCTTTTGTGTTGCAAGCACCTGAAGTTGTGAATTAAATGGTTTTGATAGGTCTATGCTACTACCAGCCCAGATAGGGATATGGAGTGTAGAATTAGTAGCAATTTTGGACTGAAATATCTGCAGTGATGTTGTTTTGTTATTTGCTATGTTTATTATGGCAGATGTTGTCTCATGTTAATTCATTTATTGAATGTCACACATTTAGGGACTATACAATGTTTGAGGATTCTAGCTATATGCAGACGCTGATCA
The DNA here is from genome assembly GCF_019279795.1 of Protopterus annectens. Taxonomy (NCBI): domain Eukaryota; kingdom Metazoa; phylum Chordata; order Ceratodontiformes; family Protopteridae; genus Protopterus; species Protopterus annectens. The sequence continues at coordinate 1,678,985,103 of NC_056737.1, forward strand.
GGTTGGATGTATGAATGGATATGAATAGATATCTGAGTGATTATGGGATTATGTGTTTGGTTAGGCACATATAGCTTTGGTTTTAGTATGTATGAAATAGTGGATGTTGAATTTTTCTGCTTTTGTGTTGTAAGCGCAGTGAGTATTCATGTATGAGGTTGTAGTATTGCTGTGTATAGCAGGTGCATTGTTATGTGAAACCTTTCTTGATTGGATTATACCTGTTTTCTTAAATTCTTACAGGCTGACAGATACTTCTGTTCCAATTAGTTTATAAGGTCTTCAAGATAGTTTAGAGATTGGTTGGCTGAGATGGGTGCTCTAATTGGTGGTATTAAGCAGATATTTATACCGATAGGTTGGTATGTTAGATTAATCAGATAGGAGCTTACAGAGTGGATTAACAGTACTATTGGCTCATGTCAGAGCAATGGGTTGGAGCATACGCAATTCTAACGCCCACTGAGGTAGGCATCATTTTACAGTTCCTGAAAGTTGTAATAGGCTTAGATTTTGTTTTATTGTGTATGATAGGTTAGATGGTTTTGATTTTACACTGTATTGGTTTGTGTCAATTCTGACTATTAAAATTTTTAATTTGCTTTGTTTTTTGATGAATTGTTTCCACAAAGTGATTGGTGGGATTGTAATGATTTTATATTTAAAATGTGTATTGAAGCTGTATTTTTAATGGTCTGATGAAGCGATGATAAATTGTGAAAGCGCTTACCCTGTTTTATGTTATTTCACTTTAAAACGTTTTTAGCCTCCTTCGTGATAGTGGTGTTTTATGATTTAAGATTGCTAGTATGTTTAAGGGATAAGGGGATAGAGTTACAGGAGTGGGCTACATAGCTGGGATATAGAAAGGCTTCTGCTGGCAAGTGTGTTGGTAGGTAGTGAGGAGCATTTTGTTTTCAGATTGAAGTGGCCTAGCATGGGTGTATGTGTGTAATAAGTATAGCAGGGCTTTGCTTTGTTCTGGTTTGTATATTAATTTGTAGAGTAGGACTAGTTTGGTGTAGGTGAGTTGCTTGGGTAATTCAAGCCATTCAAGCCATTTTAGGGCTAAGCAGTGGTGGGTTCTGTTTGATGAGTTAGTGGCAAATTTTGTTATTTTATTGTAGCACTGGTTTAGTCTATTTTGAATGGAAGCTTGAAAGTTAAGCAGTACAGAGGAACCATATAGTAAAGTGGGCAGTAGGAATACATACAGTATAACAATATACTTATGTGTCAGGGGAAAACTGTCATGGTGGCTAGGTCATATAGAGGGTACATATCATTGGAGTATACAGACAAGCAGTGGAGGCTTCTGGGACACTACTTAAAACAAGAAAAATTTAGAGCTTAGGTCAGGGAGATATTGAAAACTGAATTATTTGAGCTTAATGGTCATGAACATGAATTGTTGACACAATGTGTGCAAGTGAAAAATAAGGTAATGATAGAAATAAAAAATACAGAAAAGATGACTGGGAAATCAATAAAACAAGCCTAGCAGACATCTTAGAGGAGTTAAATTAGTCAGAAAATATGAAATGCTAAGGACAAGATGTAGATGAAGCTAGTTTATATGAACTAAAATGATTTTTAGTAAAGCTAATAATTAAAAATTGTGAATTTTACATGTCAGCTATTAAGGAAGTATATTTTTAAAACTCTCCAAGCTATCAACACATTTTAACAACTAAACTGAAGAAAGAAAAAGCAAAACAAACAATAGTATTTCCACATACTAGTGATCAGAAAGTAAAAATATATGATCCAAGTGAGGTGTTAGAGGAGTTTAAAAATACTTTACTGCTAGGTTACATCTAACCCAAGATTACCATAGTTCTGGAAGTGATGATTTGGAGAACATTTTGAGTCTCTCAGCTAGCAGCGTATCACAGATAGAGGCAGAGGAATTAATGAGGTCAGACACTGTTGTAGAAATAAATGAGGCATTATACAAACAGCAGCATGGTAATATACCTGAGTTAGATGGTCTCCTGACTGAGTTATGTATGGAAGCAGTGGATGTACTACAGTGGTCTTTGGTAATGCTATTTAATGAAATATTGGGAACAGGCAGATTCTCGAGTCTTGACAACAAGAAGTAAGGCTAATGATGTATACAAGGAAGGAAAAAAGGGCTAATTAGTTTGTTATAAATGAATTTCAAATTTAAATCGTGATTATAAGATGTACATGTCACTAATGGCAAGCAGAATGGTGATTCTTATTCTCAAAATAATATCTCAAAACTAAACAGGGTTTTTAGGTAGGCAAATATTTGATAATATTGTTGGAATACCCTTAATAATAGAACGTGTGAATCAGCAGCAACAACAACAACAAAAAGATTACATTGTTAAGTCAACATGCAGAAAAGGGTCGAATGATTATACTTTAAAAAAGTCCTGGAGGTATTTGGACTTAGCCTGTAATGTATAAATGTAATACTTAATGTATAAATGTAATACTTTCGATGTATCAAAACTCCTGTGTGCCTATTAAGACACAAGCAAGGTTGTCAGAGGGTTTAGGATAACTTCTTTCACCAATATTATTTGCTTTTTATCTCAAACTGTTAATGCAGGTAATCCGGTCCTCAAGTATATCAGGGTACAGGCTGGAAGGGGAAGAACTTAAAATAGCTGCATACACAGATGATATGCAAGTATATCTGGAGAATCCAACTGTCCAAGATGTTCTGGATTCTAATGAAGCTTGGCAAGTTTTCAGGGTATAGGGTAAACACAGATAAAACTAGGGCTATAATAATTAACATCCACCTCTCCTTGCCAATAGAAATACAATTTCCATGGCACTGGACAGATAGAACATTGAGTACTACACTCCTAGACTCAGAAACTAAGACTTAGAACTATTTTTTTTTTTTTTTTTTGGAGAAAATAAGACAAGAACTGAAAATGTGAAAGTTCCTTCATTTGGAACGGGATGAGAGAATATACAGCCAGCAACCTCCTTTTTCTGCCACAGTGGCTGTATACCTTTCAGGCATTCTCTTGCAAACTCTCTGAAAAGTACTGAAAAGCCATTAAAAACTTAGTAACAGATTTTACCTAGACAAAATCTAAAGCTTCATGGAATAGGATGATGATCGCTAAGGAATGGGGAGGCATGCATCTCGCAGACCCAGAAAAGTACTTAAAATCCACAGAATCGAAGGTATTTATACTCTTGAATACACAAGAATATGAAGTGAGGTAGAAAATTATCATTGTCGAATACCTCTATATGCAGCTAAGACAGAATAAGACTGGATTTGGAATACATGGATAGATACTCAAAACACCCCCGAAGTGCTGAAACAACTACTTCTAAAGAGAAAAAAGACACTTTAAAAATGAATAAATGCAGCCACAGAAATAATTTATATTACCAATAAGCTTGGGTCTTTCAGTTGGAGGAGGTAGAGAGACTGATGTTGCCTGACAAAGAGGAGAACAAGTGTGCAGTTCTTGTATCGACTAAGGAACGTTGTAGAATTGTCAGATTAGAGATGCTAAGAAGCAATCTAATTTAAATAATAAGATAATGAGGGATTACTGATGTGGTCACAAAAAGGTAGATGCTGTCTGAAAGATGAATCTTCTAAGCCGAAACTAGTAGACCTATATATCTAAGGTCTGACACAACCAGAAATCAGGAAAAAACAAATAAGCAGAACATATTATAGTATAAGATAAATGTGAAAAGAGTTTTAAGTATGAAGGCAGGCTAGAAGAACGAATTACACACAAACTTTGAGGCACCAGAAGCTGTTGAAGGCTGGGTGGTGGATGGTGAGAAGGACACTTTTTGATCTAAAAAGGGCAATTTTTTAAAATTATTTGCTACCCCAACACATGTTCACTTGGAGGATGTTTTAAGCTTAGCCAGTTTCCCTTTTTGTGCTTGAATTCACATTTTCTGATTGGTCTTCCCCATCCCATGACTGATAATTGTATATTAGCCCTAGTGAGAATAACTGTGATCATACCATACATAATTTGAGGGGACCCAAGTAAGGAATGCAGCATTTAGGAACTGCCTCTATCTATTATTAGCATGAGGGGCAATCCTGGGGTGCATTTTTTATTACCCATCCTTAGATCCAAGTTGCATTTGAATATGGACAAGGACGAGCTTTGTTTTTCTTGAATGGAGACTCTGTTCTGGAACAGTGGTATCCTCTCTGATATATATCCATGTCCCCACACCATTCTGTTTATATACCTGTACTGAGTATTTCTGATGGCATTTGATTTTCTGATGCTTAGTAGATCCATCAGTATTGGGTCAGAGAAGATCTTCTATGCCAGACACAGGTCACCTCTTAGCACTCTGTAGGATACTGCGTATATTGATAAGGCTTTGAGGTGATCCATGCAAGACCTATTGTTTAGGATTTGTATCCTTTTAGTAAGGTTTCTCTGTGGGCATTTCAGTTGTTGCATGTGTCTGGGCAGATACATGCCAAAGTATGCATTATGCAAAATTATTGACCTAATGAGGGCTTCATAAAGGGGGACAATAACATTTCTAGATCTCATCACGATTGATTTGTTCATAAGCTGTGCAATATAGAAATACTTTCTTATGACACTGGACACATATTGGTCAAAAGTTAGGTTACTGTCCACCCAAGTTCCCAAATTCCAAACAGCTGGGTCAACTCTCAGATGGTTAATGTCAATTTGACAATTCCCTGGGATAGATGATTTCCCAAAGGATACAATAATGTATTTGTTGGAGTTTAGTTTCAATTCATGATTCTAGCACCAGTTATTGTTTGGGGCAAAACTTCCTGCATGATGGTTAAGTCATTTGGGTATACAATAACTGCTCCTAGCTTGCAGTCATCTCAAACTTAGTCAGCCAAAGCCCTTTGGTACTTGCTTTTACTTCCAAGAAGTAGATGCTAAACAGGAAAGGTATCAGCACTAAACCCTGGGGGACTCCATTGGTGACTGGTCTCTTTATAGTGGTACCTTCCCCTATTTTGATCTCCTGCATCATGTGAGTCACGTGGCAGTCCAGCTAGTAATGTAAGGGTTTACTCATAGTTTATTCAGCTTTTCTACTGTACCTGAGTATGGGGTTGTGTCAAAAGGCTTGACCAGGTCAAGGTAATGTGGTGTGAACTGTTTTACCTTCATCCATTGCTTTGGTGATAAGAGCAAAGCTTAAAATTTGCCCATGATGTTGAGCCTTTCTCGCTCTTTCTCTGTGATTCTTGCCCTAAGCGGATGAGAGAGCAGCACATACGCTTGACTGTCCCTGATTTTGTGTCATATTTTTGGTCTGTTCCCTCATAAGATTTGTGGTTTTCTGGCAAATTCATGAGGATTGCAATACTTTAATAATGATAGGCATTTGAGTTTCAGACTTCTAGAATTCATACCCTTCAGAAAATTCATGCTAATACAAAACCTGTTATTCCAAAAACTAAGCATATAAGAACAATGTTATACTTAAAATCTGTCCCTAATTCTGGAACTTTGACAGTTTTCCTGACCCATTACATTTTTGGCTTTATCCCCTGAGCTATGAAATTTTGAGGTTTAAATAAGAGCTGTGAGCAAATGCTGTTTACCTCAAGTTCAGCTGGCTGCATTTGTTTTTTATTTGTTCAATTAAATAAAACAGAAGTGAAATAAAAACTGGGCAACTTGAAAAATAACAATAAACCTAACTGAAGGCTTAAAGTCAGGCAAGAAGCTTTAATAACTTTTTATAAGCAGAATAAAAATCACACAGTATTTTATATTGTGTTTTTAAATAAATTAACGTTTTTGCATGACTTTAAAAAAATATAACAAAACTTGGGTCAACTTGCAGTAATAAAAAAATGAGAAAAAAAACAAGACTTAAGGCAAGGAAGAAACTGTATTAACTTCTGAAAACACAGTAACAGCAGGGTCAAAATTTTGTCAGTTTCTTGCCTGCATTAAGTCTTATTTTATCATCACCATCATCATCATCGATGTCATGTTTATTACTTCATAAATGACTGCCTAGAAAGTACCTGGGTGGACTGCTGCCACTTCAGTCGAGGTCCACAAGCCACAGAACTGCCATGGCATGTTCAGCAATATGACTGCTATTGATTAACAGCAAATGACAGTGAAAGATATAAATTTTCATAAGTTGCAATGAAACAGCGAAGTATAAGTTGTAAAAAATAATAAGCACTTTCATTTCTTTATTGCCAAACATGGAACTAAAGTGCTTATTATTTTTTGCAACTGACAATTCAAATTTCAGCTTCTGATAGTTTATAATAAATAGTGCAAAATAACAGAGCTGGATCATGGTCAGATGGTGCTCTAGGCAGGGTAATATATTGATGCCTCCCCAGAGCAGCTCCTCCTGCAGAAACCTCTTACCCCTAACAGCAGCCCCCTCCCCAGCCATTCCAGTGTCCCATTACTTTGCTATTTCTCCCCAGTCATCATAAACACTATTCAAACCTGGAAGTGTGCTTACTGTTTTCTTATTTACTCCTACAATGATTACAGATATTGAAATAAAATAGCACAAACACTGATAGCCATTTGCTAAACAAACAATGCAGTCTTGCAATGAAAATAGACTTATCATAAGCAATAAACTTTTCTGCCCTTGACACTTACATTCATTGAAATGGCATGAAAACCCATATTCAAACAAAATGCATCTGGCCAGTGGAGATTGAGTTTACCTTTGGGCTGTTTTCAAACCATGGGTTCCTTGCACACATTTGTAGGGGCATGCATACATGTATGTATTCTTTGATTCACCTTCCTGATTGTATTCAATTATATTTCTTGTATAAAACAGCACCACTTATTATAATATGTTTTAAATTTACAGTTTTGAAGATTCTTTTAATAAGCAATGAAACAAAATGTATGAACCAATAATGACTAAACTACACATTTCAGAAAATTTCAATCGTAAAAGCCCACTCAAACTTCTGTCATTACAATTCACCTATATCACTCAATAAGCATGTTCTCTGCAGAAGTAAAAGTCATCTGAATAATTCCACATTAAAGAGGTCTGCAAATAATGAAGAGGTTGCTACTGGCAAACAACTTTACATTTCAATGTTTCATCTACAAATTTACTGCCTGCTGCCCATGAAGAATTACATACCTATGTTAAGTTAAAAAAATGGTAAGCTGGTAATACTGCAGTTGGGAATAACTGACAAACCAGCAACAAGTTCATAGTTACTAGGCATTTCATACACGGGAAGGCACACTCAGAAGTGTATAACTCCTACCGCACCTTAAAATGCAACAAATAATTTTCAGTCAGAAGATCACTGCAGTATCAGCACTCCATCTACATGGTGTGGGAGTAGAATCCACAGCCTTCTGCATTAAAGACAATTATGCTACTAACACTGCTTTCAAATTCTACAGCACAAACAATGAATGCCATTTGATAAACAAAACAGTAGACTTATCTGGCCTTGAAACTCACATTTCAATGAAAATGAAATGAAACTCATAATATCTCAAAAATGCACTGAAACTCACAATTCCCTGACATCGTACTGAAACTAAAACTCACAATTCTGTCAGCAGTCTGGTAGTTGGTGTAGAAGATTCAGGCTTGTTACCAGTGAAGCTCGCAAGTCCTTCAGAAGTCTGGTAGTCAGTGTAGAGTATTCAGGCTCTTGTCTCCTGTAACCAAGTTACAGGGTCAAGCCTGATCAAGTTAACTGACTAATCTACCCTCCCCCCTAACTAGGGCATTATATGCCCTGCCTACACTGTTGTTTCTTAACTTATACATCCTATGATCTCCTTGGATCTACTACCAGGTTAGCTTACTAGGCATTCAATACTGTATAATTCTTAAAAACATTGTCTAGAATTTTCAATCTGAGTAAAAATGTAATAATTTGTTTGTGTATCTGTTTTTGTGTTTGTTTGCATCTCTGTAAAAATCCTTTTATTTGTGTTTTATTTTGTGTTTTAAACTGTAAAAATGTAACAGTTTGTTGAATGCCATTTCGGATCTTTTCTCCCCGGGCCTCCGCTGAAAATGGACATGTATCCAGTAGGACTAACCCGGTAAACAAATGTAAAATAATAAATAATAATAAATAATATACATACCCATACCTTTCAACCTCTTAGCATAAGAAATCTGGACAAAGGCTAAAATAATGGG
>NC_056737.1:1679015762-1679062838 GCF_019279795.1 Protopterus annectens
CCCAAGTATTTAAACTCATCCACCTTCACCACCTCTACTCCCTGCATCCTCACCATTCCTCTATCTTCCCTCTCATTCACACACATATATTCTGTCTTAGTCCTGCTGACCTTCATTCCCCTTCTCTCTAGCGCATACCTCCATCTCTCCAGGGTCTCCTCCACCTGTTCGCTACTCTCACTACAGATCACAATGTCATCTGCAAACATCATAGTCCACGGGGACTCCAGTCTTATCTTGTCTGTCAACCTGTCCATCACCAATACAAATAAGAAAGGGCTCAGAACTGATCCTTGATGTAATCCCACCTCCACCTTAAACGCATCCGTCACTCACACCACAGACCTCACCGCTGTCACACTACCCTTGTACATATCCTGTACCAATCTTACATACTTCTCTAACACTCCAGACTTCCTCATACAATACCACAACTCCTCTCCAGGCACCCTGTGATAAGCTTTCTCTAAGTCTACAAAAACACAAAGCAACTCCTTCTGACCTTCTCTGTACTTCTCCATCAACACTCTTAGTGCAAACATCACATCTGTAGTGCTCTTTCCCAGCATGAAACCATACTGCTGATCACTAATCATCACGTCCCTTTCTAACCTAACTTCCACTACTCTTTCCAATAACTTCATGTTGTGACTGATCAATTTAATCCCTCTGTAGTTACTACAGCTCTGGCACATCACCCTTATTCTTAGAAATCGGTACCAAAACACTTTTTCTCCATTCTTCAGGCATCCTCTCACTTTCCAAAATTTCATTAAACAATCCGGTTAAATACTCCACTGCCATTTCACCTAAACACCTCCATGCTTCCAAAGGTATGTCATCTGGATCAACAGCCTTTCCATTCTTCATCATCTTCATAGCTGTCCTTACTTCCTCCTTGCTAATCCATTGCACTTCATGATTCACTATTCGCACATCATCCAACCTTCTCTCCCTCTCATTCTCTTCATTTACTAACCCCTCAAAGTACTCTTTCCATCTGCTCAACACACTCTCCTCGCTTGTAAGTATGTTTCCCTCATTATCCTTTATCACCTTTACCTGCTGCACATATTTCCTAGCTTGGTCCCTCTGTCTAGCCAATCGGTACAGGTCCTTTTCTCCCTCCTTAGTGTCTGGTCTTTCATACAACTCTTCATATGCCTTATCCTTAGCCTTCACCACCTCTCTCTTTGCCATGCACCTCATCTCCTTATACTCCTGTCTACTTTCTTCATCTCTCTGACAATCCCACTTCTTCTTTGCCAACCTCTTTCTCTGCATACTCTCCTGTACTTCCTCATTCCACCACCATGTCTCCTTGTCATCCTTCCTCTGTCCAGATGTCATACCAAGCATCTTTCTAGCCGTCTCCCTTACTAGCTCTACCCAGCTATTTGGTAACTCTTCACTGCCACCCAGTGCCTGTCTTAACTCTTCCCTGAACTCCACCTCACAATTACCCTTTTTCAATTTCCACCATTTGATCCTTGCTGCTGCCCTCACACTCCTCCTCCTCTTCTTGATCACCAACATCATCTTACAAACCACCATCCTATGCTGCCTAACTACACTTTCCCCATTCACCACTTTACAGTCTCCAATCTCCTTCAAACTGGCCCTCCTACATAAGATATAATCCACCTGTGTGCATCTTCCTCCACTCTTGTATGTCACCCTATGCTCCTTCCTCTTGTTAAAATATGTATTCACTACAGCCATGTCCATCGTTTTCGCAAAATCCACTACCATCTGACCTTCTGCATTCCTTTGTTTAACACCATACCTACTCATCACTTCCTCATCCCCTCTATTCCCTTCACCAACATGCCCATTGAAATCTGCTCCAATCACCAGTCTCTCACCCTTGGGTACAGTCATCACCACTTCATCCAACTCACTCCAAAATTTTAAGCCACATAAGAAGTTAAAACTATAACATACAAGAAAATGCAGGAGACATGCAAGAGTTTATTATATTATACTGGGATACTATGACTTAGTAGTAAATGAGGCAAAGCTCAGTAGGGCAGCACAACAGACATGGGGTATATAGGTTGGGAAAGCCGAGATCAGCGATTTTGGGAAAGCAAAGATCAGTGATTTAGTGGAGATGGTTGGGGATAAGTGCACACTGGCTTTTCTTATGAAAGGAAAAGCAACATCAGAGGAAATGCAAACCTAAAGTATTTTTAAGATAAAATAACCCTACAGTGTTTTGGCTAGGTTCTTAGTTAGAGTTAGTAATGTAAGGAACCTTAAGGAAGCTTCAGGGTAAGATCATTTTATTCTTGTTTAGAAACTCAGAAACATATTATGTTCATTCAGAATACATACTAGGCTGAGCCCATTGATTTGAAAAAGATCACTTAATAGCAGAGAAAGAAGGGGGGGGGGGGGCTTTTTACTGGAAGCATATGAAGGCCCAGGCTGGCGTGCATGGCTTTTTGGTCTTTCCACAATGACAGGGAAGTAATAAGAGGTAGAGAAAACTGCAAAACTTCACTGGAAAAGATTCATGTTGCACTTATTCAGTGGAAAAATATCAATTTAGCATCATTAATAACTATGAGGTTTGTACTACGAAGAGTACAGTGCAACAGTTGGAACATGTTCTGGTGTGTGGAAAGAAAGACGGCATGTGGTCAGTTAAATGTAGACTCATTCTAAAAGAAAGACTAAGTAGTTCCATAGTTATGAAACTCTGCTTGGAAACAGTTTATTTCATTGCAATTGGCTGAAGCTGCTATGAATGCAATTCTGGCACTGACTTGGAAAATCAAGAACGGATAGTTTTGTTTTATCTTAGAAATTATTCAGTGCTGGGATAGAAAGAGCTTGCATATATTCTTCAGACAGTTTTTTTAAGTTTTGAGTTGGGTTAGGGGAAGCATAGTGGAGGGCTATGCAGGTATTCTTTGGTGACTTTGGGGAGATACAGCTTTTACATAGAAGGTTAAAGACTTCTATATTTAGATTTTTTCTTCTTGTGATAACTTTAGCTGTAAGTGTGATTGGTGGCTTTTCATTGACTGAACAATGGTCTGTGCCATTATTAGATACACACATTGTAGCTGAGGAATTATAAGGAACATCACAGATGGCAAGTCAAGTTACAGGAGTTAGGTGAAGTGATTAGAGTATGAGGCAATGAGAAGAAAATGGTTTTAGTAAATAAGATATGTGTGCATGTTATAAACAAATAAAAAGGACAATACATGTAGTTTCTGATAAAAATGAAGGGCCCATTTATGGCTACTTGCCTAAGAAGGAAAAAAAAGAAAGACAGAAGAATAAGCTCTGTGAACAGAAAAAAAAGCACATTTCATCAGAATACAGGACAGCATAGTAATCTATTAAACTGTAATGCAGGGCTTATATAAATGAAAGACATCTACAGACATATTGGGTAACTACAGTAGATGTATGAAACGAGACTAAGAAATTAGATTTGATTAAAGTAGTGGGTCATGATGAAGTCCTGAAACAGCTTTTAATATGACAAATAGTTTGTCCTATATTTAACCTAACATGTTTAAAGATTGTTTGGGAGAGAAACAGTCATACTTATTAAATGGTTTACATGTGTTTTTATGAGGTGGAAGTTAAAAACTACACATAGTCACTATGATATTCTTGTTTGATTTGCAAAAGTCTAAAGGTATTTGGTGGCATAATTAACAGTAATCAGAAAGCCAAGCTTATATATATTTGTTTTACAAAACATGCTTATTAGTGCACAAGTAAAGTGTTAAATTATAGCTTTTGACCTACTGAAGGTTTCTAACCTGATCCCCTTGGATGCTTTGGACTCCTGGCTGTGACTATTAGGGTGGGATGATGAAAATACAAAGAATATGGTTTAGAATTATTTCTTATTTTTTAATATATATATTTACCAAAAGTAACATACCTTTATCTCTATCTATCTATCTATCTATCTATCTATCTATCTATCTATCTATCTCTTTCTATCTATCTATCTATCTATCTATCTATCTATCTATCTATCTATCTATCTATCTATCTGTCTGTCTGTCTATCCATCTATCTATCTATCTCTATCTATCTATCTATCTATCTATCTATCTATCTATCTATCTATCTATCTATTCAGCTTCTACAGCTCTTCCAGTATTCATTAAATAGGGTGCTTTACTGCCTAGTTCTCCTACCAGAATACTAATAAATACAATAACTGCTAAATGTTGCATACAGTGGTTCTCTTACAAAAGGAAGTGCTTCCATACATGTTTGGGTACATAGAAGTAGAGGCTACTAGCAGACTAGCAGTACTTAGTCCATAGCAGTATGTGGACCACTAGCCAAGGTGTCAGAGAAAGTTGTTCACAGCTGTGGGCTTCTGACTGACATAGATATGTGAGAGCCCATACAGCAGAACTCTTCCACTCCAGATTCATGGAATTTTGAATTTTAAGTAGATTTTAGCTTTAAAAATAATTACACAAGAAAGATACATAATAAATGCAGCTGAAAGTATTTGATCTATAGAATTTGATTTTTGGATTAGGTTCATGGGTGTTTACTAGGCTAATGATCACAAGGGCCTTTTTAAGCTTAGCTATGCATCCCAAATCTCTGACAAGTTCTAGTACCCTTGATAAGTGAAAGCATGAGCTTGGGATATGAACATTTACAAGCAGGGGCCTGGGAGAAAAACCATTTACAAGCTGGCTGTGTCCATTAAAGACATTGGTGCCAAACCAGGGATGAAGTTCCTGTTCCCCCATCCAAATGTCTATGTTACACTTGAATTGGTTAGGGAGGAACTCGGCTTCACATGGATGGGGAGCCTGTTCCATAGACAGAGTAATCTCTGGGATGCATACCTGTCTCTTCAGCAGGTCCTATTTATATCCCAGGCAAGATTTAAGTCTTTAGAATAGGTAATTCTGGTGTTGTTTGTTTTGCTGATATGAAGGATGTCCATCATAGTGGGGTCTGGCAATGCCCTGTATACCAGGCATAGATCTCCCCTCAAGAGCTTGTAGGAGACAGAATACAGGGATATGGCCTTAAGGCAGTCTGCATAGTACATTTTACTTATGCTCTGTATTCTTTCAGTGAGGAACCTCTGTGGATGTTCCATTTGTTGGATATGCCTGGTTAGGTACAAACCAAAGGGGGCATTGTACTCAATGATAGGTCTGATGAATGCTGAATACAGTGGAACAATGTCTTCCTTGGACCTAGATGCCATAAGTCTGTTTATATGTTGTGCAACATAGAATGATTTCTTCACTACTGTAGACGTGTGATGGTCAAAGGCTAGAGTTTCTGTGTTTGCAGATACCTCTCCTTGTGGTTCTTGCATATCCAGGCTGCTGGCAGATGGTGACAGCCCAGTAAAAAATATCAGAGCTGAAATACATAGCCAGGACCTTTATCCTACATTGTTAACCTTTTAAGATTCAATCAGTGTTACAGTGTTAAATGTGGTTATTTTACAAGCTATAAGCCATTGATAGACTATGAAGGGGCCTATATCCTGATTCCTTTACCTTAAACTTGTTTTCTCCTGCTAAAGTCTCTAGATTACTTAAAAAATGATAGGACATTAGCTAGTTGTAAATTTAGGGGTAAATGATTCTATGTAATTTAATGTTATCCCTTTAAGTAAACTCTTCAGAATTGCCAAGTCTGTCTTGAAGAAATAGAACTAAGCTCCTGATACAGGAGATGTGATCATTCTAGTTAATTCCCAGCATGGATAATTTTTCATCTAAGGAAAACTCTGGAAGCACAAAGATCAGTTCAGCTCTGATGAGCCAAAAGTAAACTGAATAAAAGTTGAGCTTTACGAGTAGTTCACTCTATGTTAAATTATGGAGTCTCCAAGCTCTTTTGGTAGGGAATCTTTGCATTTGCTCTAGATGCATTACTGATTCTGATTAATGTTTAGAAAAACTAGCATTGCAATCAAAAATATTTTCACTAAGAGCTGAAGTGGGATCAAAATTCTTTCAATCTTAGCTGTAGTAGATCTGAGTTTCATCTTAAGCGCATTTACGTTAGTAGAGAAATCAAGTTTATTATTTATTACAGTGCTTAAGTTTCTGCATGTTGATATTTGATACACAATACAATTATTAATGGCACAGAGATGATGCTTATTCCTTTCCTTGAAATGCATAGACAAACTTTTTTGTATTAAAATTAAAGCTGCTAATATTTATTCACTTATATAGTTTGTCTCATTCATTTTGCAAGGATCTTAGTCCTCTGTGTTTGTAACAGTGGAACATTCGACTGAATTTCTTTGTTTGTATTCTTTTTCTTAGCATATTTGCTTACAATGAGTCCTATTTTAATCAATCAGTCCCATCTTTTACCTGGTGGGTCAATCACTAGCTCAGCAGTCTATAAGAAAGCCAGCAATATTTTGTGCTACATGACCCCAACTCCTCATGTTTTAATTTATCTAATGATTTAGGGTATCCAATATCATGAGGGTAATATACTCCATTCCTAAGTAAAAAAAACAGAGGTAATCCAGAGGGCTCAATTGAAATCTGGTATCCTACCTGTGACCTAGAGGATGACAGGACTAACAAGAAACAGAGTATAAAGGATAAGTCCAGATAAAATCACTTTAGCTAGCAGATTCAGGATGAATAAAGACCCCTTGTTGAAGTTTCCAGTAGTTTACTCATTTAAGTGGGCAGATGGGTGAGTGTTCTTGTTCTAATATATTACATTCAACAAATCAGTTATTTTAAGGCAGTTACAGAAAATGGTGGGAGAGTCCATGGGAACTGATTGGATGACAATCTGGGAGATGGAAAAACAAGGAGCCAATCCCAAACCTTAGAGGCTATCCTTTATTTGAATATTCCTGAAAGACACATGAGGGTTTACCAGCTCAGCAGCATGTGGAATCTCATTCTTACTTGAGGTTTTATTTTTAACATCTAACAAACAAAACATGACAACTCATTATCAGCTAAGTGTTTTCTTAAATACAGTTCTGTAGTTGTAGTTCATAAATATAAGATGTTAAAGTAATAAGACCATGTAAAATGGTGTTTAAATAAACGTATACAACCTTCTTCAAATTAGTAATAAAATCTATTACTGTCAGCATAAAAATACAAGCAAGAAAACAACCGAACAATAATAGTGTGGTTAGATAATACTTTAATCCTTATATTAAATATGTGAATTTACTTAAATAGGGCTTCATTTTTTATGAATAAATGAAGCTAATTGTTTTCAATCCTTGAGCCTCAAAAATCTGTCTCACTGAGGGATTTGAAACACTTTTGTCCTAATGAGGCACTCATGGGATTTTTTGGGTAACATTAACAATGATCTATACAGTGACAATATAATTTTTTTTTACAGTAGATGTAATGGATTAATTCAACTCAATTACACACAGTAAAGGTCTGGATT
This sequence comes from Protopterus annectens, assembly GCF_019279795.1. Classification (NCBI taxonomy): domain Eukaryota; kingdom Metazoa; phylum Chordata; order Ceratodontiformes; family Protopteridae; genus Protopterus; species Protopterus annectens. The sequence continues at coordinate 1,679,023,179 of NC_056737.1, forward strand.
TATTTTCCAAGGTAGTTACTTCCTTCGAATTTTTAACCACAAAGGATGTTTGTATTATTATGGCCTTTATGTAGATAGTGCTTACTAATAACTTCATTTTTTAACATGGTTTTATTCATTACTGTGACATCTGGCTAATATCCCACTGGGCTGCCAACAATAATGTGATGTCCCCCACTTAAAACCCAGGTCAGTAATTAAGTAGCCTTAATCTCCCCACTGACTCCAGTGTGGGAATGTCACAGAAAACACCAGCGCACAGAGCACACAAGAGTAAAATTCTACAATTTCCCTTAACAGCACAACAGGAACATGCTCTATTTTCCTGGAATTGGACTATATACCTCTTTCTACCCCAAATGTAATCCCTTATCATACACTTCAGAGCAATGTGTTCCACTTTAAGACCTCTGACTCACTCACACTCAAAATAAATTTAAATGTCTCATACTCCAACACTTATGGGAAGCCTGATACAGATTTCCAGCTGTGTCCCCTCCCCAGTACAAATGGTAATGCTGCCACCAGAGTCATACAGGTCTACATGTCCTTCAAAGGGTGATCAATTATTAAAAGTTAAATATCAAAATAAATGATAGCTATGACCAGAAGCAGCCAGGCATTCAAGGTGACCTGGGGAGTATCAAACAGGTATAAACATTCTCTACTCTCTAAGGAACACAATAATTTTCCAGCCTCAATGTAAAGTAATGAAAAACATTTAATAATAAGTAAAGTGATTACAAGAATGTAAATCAATAACTTTCAATAAACACCAGGATTCAATCACGAGAAATATAAAATTAAACTGTAGGATAGAAGTCCATCATGTTAGAAAAACTCTATCTAAATAACTAAACTTTTCTAAACTTATTAAAGAATATTGTCCCTGATCTAATCTAAAGCATAACAGCAAGGCAAAGGCAGGCTTACATTTTTGGTGAGTCCTGTTTCCTGGGTATCTACTGCACAGCACTGTAACTGACTTTAACTCTTCACTAATTGCTCAGCTTAACAGTTTCAACTGTCTTATTTTAAAAAACTAACATCTGTTTGAAAAAAGTTATTTTTCCTTTCAATCAGCTGCTCAGATAATCACCAGGAGCACTCCAAAGATATCACATGCTGTTCAGCTGATTCTCCACAAACAGTTTGTATGTTAGAATCTCCCTCACAAACATGTGCAATTATAAATGTATCAAAACACTAACAGATTCTTTAAACATTTTGTATAAGCAAGGAGATACTCAACATTTTAAACCTGTATTAGGATTTTCAGAGTTAGACATGCTGGCATACAATAAAAGTTAATCTGAGAATAAACACAAATCTCCTGCCAGACATGGTAACACAGATGACAGTGTTTCATTTTCTTGACATTTCTCCCCTCTTATAACTCAAGCACAATTTTCAAGTGACCCTTGAAAACCAACACTTGAGAAAAATGTGTCTAAATGGGAATATTAACCCATTCCTTTCCTGGTGTTGGCATTATTAACCCCACTTCAATGTTGTATGGTCATGTCATATGCTTGCGTTCCTAGACTCTACCTCAGTAACTTGGCATTTTGCTTACTGACCCTATTAAGTCATGTTAAAGGGTTATGATCTGTGAGTAAAGTGAATTTTTTCCCATAAAGATAGGGTTGCAGCTTTTTAAATGCCCACACTATGGCCAACCACTCTTTCTCGATGGCTACATAATAATCTTCTCCTGGTTGGAGTCTACAGCTCAGATATACCACTGGGTACTTTTCTTCTTCTATGAAGACTTGGCTAAGTACAGTCCCCACCCCAAAATTTGAAGCATCTACCTGTACAATAAATTATTTATTGTAATCTGGGCTGGCTAACACAGGGGTCCTCCCAAAATCTCTTTACATTTTTGGAATGCCTGTTCGCAATATGTTGTCTGTACTACCTTGTCTGGTTTATTCTTCCTAGTTAGGTCAGTAAGGGGTGCAGCTATGGTACTGTAATTGGGCACACATTTCCTATAGTACCCTGCTGTCCCACTTGTTTCATAGTAACAGGAACTGGCCACACTTGAACAGCTTCTGTCTTGATGGGTTCTGGCCTAATTGTACTATTCCCTCTCTGTGTTTTAAGTAAGTGACCTCTGCCATAACCACTTGACACTTACTGGGATTAATGGTTAATCCTGCCCTACGTAATCTATTCAATACCTCCCTATTATGTTGATCTGCAAATGCCTGTAGCATAGTCTTCAATGTAGCATTTAAGGTCTCCACAAGTCCATTACTCAAGGGATGGTAGGGGTGGTCTTTAGATGTTTCACCCCAAAATGCTTCCACAGACAAGTCAGCAGGTCTGACATGAAGTTGGCACCTCGGTCAGTCAGTATTTCTCATGGAAAACCTACTCTGCTGAAGATTTCTAGCAAAGCATTTGTCACCTTCTCTGCTTCAATAGATGACAGAGACACTGCCTCAGGATATCTAGTAGCATAGTCTACGGCCATCAAAATGTATTTCTTTCCTGTAGAACTTGGAGTACTGAGGGGTCCAACAATATCCAGGTACTATCTCTGAGATAGCTCTTTGAGAACATGCAAATGCATTAATGGAGCCTTAGCCTTGTCCCTTTTTCTTTACCAACTTTTTGGCAGTGTTCACAAGTCCTACAATATCCTAGCACATCCCTCAAAATCCTGGGCCAATAGAAATTTTGCATAATGCATCTCTTAGTAGATCTTATGCCCGTATGACCTGAGAAAGGAATGTCATGTGCTATAGCTAAAAGTGGCAGACTATAAGATCTAGGCACTACCAACTGCTGTATTACTTCACCTTCTAGCCCACTTCCAGCCATCTCCCTCAAGCTTTGTAATATTGGATCTGTAATTTGAGCCCGTCTCAACTATACCTTTGTGACCTTCTCCAGCTTCCCTTCTGCAGGAAAGCTAGTCACTTCTGAGAGCTATGCTCACTGTCACTCTGAGTACCACCACTCACCTCCGTTCTCCAATCACTGTGTCCATGGGAGCATCAGTACCCAAAAGCAGGTGTGGCTCACATTCAGACTTACTGCTATCAGATAGCACCTTCTCTGAAACAGCCACCATGCCAGTCCCAGCTTCAGGTATGAGATATTTCTGGGTCTATGTCCCATAATACCAGACTTACATGCCTTTCTCCAAACTTGACTGCATGCCACTGCATGTACACAAGATACTGCATCATCAAAGTCATTCTCTGTCAGGACATCTGTAGGAATATCCTCAAACACACCTACTTGCTTGCTTCCTTTTCCACCCTCCCAGTCAAGATGAACCCTAACCAACGGTATTTGGAACGGGTTCCCTCCCAACATTCTGACTAAAGTTGACTGTCCAAGCAAGTATTGCTCTTCTCTAACCACTGCAGGCCTCACAATGGTTATATTAGAAGCTGTGTTCCTCTTAGCAGTTACCTGTTTACCATCTACTATGACAGGATATACATTTTGTTGATAATTTGGCACCCAGTTGTTTCTCAACAACTTGCTACTTGCAGTTTGTCATCCACACTTATTGGCTCTCTCTCAACTTCTGTTTCTCACCATGCCTCAATGGACATTTGTCTGCTATGTGTCCCCTCTGGTTACACTTGAAACAACTAATCCCTAACCTTGCACTTGGATTAGTAGTTTCCCCAGTTACTGGTGTACTCTGTTGGAGTGGTTTAGACTGCCCCCCCTCATGTGTACCCTTATGTCTATGTGTAGTACTGGGTATCCCTTTCTTATGTAGTGTTGCTCTGCTTGCCAAATAGAGAGCTCCTTTTCTCCCCAACTCTTCTGCAGAATTACACTCATGGTCTGCTAACCAGACTCTCATATCATCAGGCAAAGTACTGAGGACTTGTTCTCTCACCAAAGGGTCTGCCAGTCCCTCATAAGTGGTGACTTGACATCCACTTACCCATCTGTGAAGGTAAGTACTTAAGTCAACAATATAATCATGTACACGTTCATTTGCCTTGTGCCTGTGTTCACAAATCTTTTTTCTGTATGCCTCAGGTGTAAGTCTGAAACAGTCAAGCAAGCAACATTTCATTTTGTCATAATTCAAAAAATCTACATCATTTAATTTTGCTACAGCCTGAACAGCTTTACCATGGAGTAAGAGAATTAGGAGCTGAACCCAGAACTTAGGGTCAGCATCATATTGTCTACATACCATCTCAAAAATATGAATAAAACTATCAAAGTCATTCTCATCCCTGCACTGAGGAAAAAGTTCACTGACCTTTACAGTTTCTAGGGTCTGGTTATTCCCTTCTCCATTACCTCCATGACCCTCTCAAAGGGTTTGAAGCTCCATTTTATGCTGGTGCTGTCTTTTGTTGTCCTTAGCTTCTAAACACCTCAGTCTCTTTGCTGATTCTAGTTTAAGACATTTTGCCTCCAGTTCATGTTGATGGCATTTGTCATCAGCCTCCACTTCATATCTGCGCTGCTTCTCCTCAGTGTCCCAATGTTGGGTCTCCAGGCAAAGTCTCTCTGCTGATTCCAGTTCAAGATGTTTGGCCTCAAGTTCCAACCTCCTTAACTCCAGACTGATTCTCAGGTCTGTCCCATCTCGACAGGCTGCACATCACCAACGCAAAACTCGATATCCTCCTTATGGCTGGTCTGAGCTGTAGCTGCAACCAAGGCTGAGATCATTACTTCCTTGGTCAGGTTGGCATGCACCAATCCTCTGGCTTCACACTCCTTAGCCAAATGCATCTTTGTCGGCTTGCTGAAATCTTCTGCTGACATCCTTGCCTGCTATCTCTTGTTATCTCACTAAAAAAAATAAATAAAACTGTGGTAGATTGAAATTCTGAATATTTACCTTTTGGCTGTCAGTTGTGCACACCCTAATGCCAACTACCTCAGGTGACTGGAATTCAATTAAAAATCCTACTAAGCTGTGAACACTTAAATGTGACTGTGACAAAGGGTGATACTGCCAGCATAGCTATCTGGAATTTTGTAAATAATTATCTGTCATTTGTGAATATCAACATGATTTATATGATGCTTGTGTTACATATGTGTTAGAACTGTGTCATGTATATCAAACTGCTGGTACACAAGTGTGTATTGAAAAGGTTTTTGCAAAGTGCTGTTTGAAATGTAACCACAGTGTGCCCTACTGGAATAGAACAGCATTGTACATGCACTATTGTAACTGTTTAAATGTATATATTTTAACAGTAGAAACTGGAATATAGGATGTTAACTTCAGAAAAATAGCTGAAATTAAATTGCTTTATGGCTACAGAATAAAAGATGGTATATTTCAGTTTTCAGTGCAGCTAGAGATATGGAGTCTTTGTTGAGAGGCTTTCTGTATTGTCTTTGGAGTGAACTAATTGCTGCCTCTGGAGGCATGAAGGAATGCAATTGTTTTATGACTTCCAGCATCTGCCAAAGATCTGAAGTCTATGTATTTTCATGGGTAGATGCTAAATATCGCCAGCTTCATCAGTGGTTGTTTCACCTGGGAGCTAGAGTCAGATAACAAGAAGTGGTGTCATTCTACAAGCTATCCCAACAGTAATGCTTGAAATATTAATTTGGGAGGTCTCTTACAGAGACAGAGCATTCTTTATTATGTCTTAGACCTGACAAGAACCATTCACCACAACATCTGCTTGCTCTATAAATATGTTTTTAGGATATAGTAACTCTCTTAGATATAGTCAGGAATATAGTGAAGTTTAGTTTAGATATTTTTCTTTATTTATTTGAGACTGTCCTGCAATGTTGTTTTAAATATTTCCTGTGATTTTAAACTCTGATGTCACTGCGAATATACACGGAGTATTTTCTTGTTCTTTTAGTATTTATTATTACATATATTTAAATATTTCATTGTGGCTGATCTGCGTAGAGATATTTAAGTTTTGAGAGTACTTGCATATTTATTTGGTGATGCTGTGTGGGCCACTCCTATTAGCCTTGTTCTTGATCAAACTACCATTTTTGTTAATATTAATATTACACAGTAAGATTGGATACCCTTTGTTAAGGGCCTTAAAGTAGCTGATAAGGAGTGACTTGTGGCAATAATAACTATCTTATAGTTTGGGCAGAAGGGGGCATAGCTAGTAAACCTATGCCAGCCTTTCCCAGGTGTATGTGTGTGGAAATTAAACCTCAAAGAGTTTGTGTGCATGTCAGCTACTTGGGCTGGGACATGAAGCACTGGTTGGACAGAGAGGGTGCTGGAGGTCTTGGCTTGGTCATTCAGCTGAGATCTCAGCTCTATAGCTGTGCTAGTGGGGAATCTTAATGGAGATCTGGAGAAAGAGTGAGAAACCAGCACCAGACTGGCTGTGGTCTCTGTGTGGTCTTAACAGAAATTGCACTTGATGCAGAGAGTAGCATCTGGAAATACTGTGTGTGTACTTGTCATCCTCCCAGTGTACATCCCCCACTGGTGCCAGTGGTGAGGATTGAGGCTCCTTGATTACTGGTCCAGTGGAGGGTTGTCACAGTGACATCTGCCTAATATCCCACCAGACTGCCAAAAATAATGTTATGTCCCCCACTTAAAACCTAGGTCAGTAATTTAGGAGCCTCAATCTGCACCACTGACTCCAGTGTGGGAGCATCACAGAAAACACCAGAGCACAGAGCACATGAGAGTAAAATTCTACAATTTCCCTTAAGAACATAACAGGACCACACTCTATTTTCCTGGGATTGGACTATATACCTCTGTCCACCCCAAATGTAATCCCTTATCATACACATTAGAGCAATCTGTTCCACTTTAAGACCTGTGACTCACTCACACTCAAAATGAGTTCAAATCTCACACACTCAAATACTTATGGGAAGCCTGACACAGATTTCCAGCTGTGTCCCCCTCTCCAGTACAAATGGTTACTATGCCATCAGAGTCAGACAGGTCTAATGCCCATCAAAGGGTGATCAAGTATTAAAAATTAAATATCAAAATAAATGATAGCTATGACCAGAAGCAGCCAGGCATTCAAGGTGACTTGGGGAGTATCAAACAGGTATACACACTCTCTAATCTCTAAAGAACACACTGATTGTCCAGCCTCAATGTAAAGTAATGAAAAGCATTTAATAATAAGTAAAATGATTACAAGAATGTAAATCAATAACTTTCAATAAACACCAGAATTCAATCACCAGAAATATAAAATTAAAATGTAGGATACAAGTCCATCATCTTAGAAAAACTCTATCTAAATTACTAAACGTTCCTATCTAACTAGAGAATCCTGTCCCCAATCTAATCTAAAACATAACAGCAAGGCAAAGGCTGGCTTACAGTTTTTGGTGAGTCGTTTTTCCTGGGTATCTACTGCACAGTTCTGTAACTGACTGTAACTCTTCACTAACTGCTCAGCTTAACAGTTTCAACTATCTTAGTTTAAAAACTAACAACGAGCTATATGAAAAGTTATTTTTCCTGTCAATCAGCTGTTTAAATAATCACCTACAAACCAGGGATATTCTAATGACATCACTTACCGTTCAGCTGAGTCTCCACAAACATGTTTTTAGAATCTCCCTCAAAAACATGTGGAATTAGAAATGTATCAAAACACTGACAGAGTCTTTAAACGTTTTGTACAAGCAAGAAGATACTCAACATTTTAAAAACTTATTTACATTCTCACAATTAGACATGCTGGCATACAGTACAAGTTAATCTGAGAATATACACAAATCACCTGCCAGGCATGCTAACACAGATGACAATTACTTCAACATATTATATTTATGCTTGTATTCGTATATTTATTCCAGTTATATAATATTGTTGACATTTGTTGGAATTGTTTTTTTTCTTTGTGTTTTTTAGCCTTTTAATTTTATAGTAATGATTGATCCTATGATTTGCTTGAGTCACTATTTAAATGGATTCATCATTCTGGTAATTGCTCTGATGAAGTTCTGACATTAACCTCCTTTGTGAGACCTGCTGTAGGATTAATTTAGCAGATCTGTTTTGGTTCTTTTGTTTTAGCTGCCACAGCTAAATTTTTGGGTATTTAATGATTTTTCTATACTGGACAATGCTCCTAAGAACTGTTTCAGCGAGTGTAACAGTAATGAGAGGATAATAATATGCTCAGGCAATCATTTTTTATAATTCCTGTGGTGGCACACAGCTAGTGTTCAGCTGGGGTCTCTGTCTTTAATGTGTGCAGTTGTGGCAGCTACTTTATTAGGTAAGGAGTTATACACTGAGAAAAGTGTGCCATCACAGATCTGTACAGAGAGCAATTTTTCAGCAGGAAGTAAGGAAGCACAGCATTAGTTTTTATGCAGGAGTCTGAATTCTCAGAACTGTTTGGTGATGCAAGGACTTCAAGGTTTCTCAGAGTGTGTGTGTGTGTGTGTGTGTGTGTGTGTGTGTGTGTGTGTGTGTGTGTGTGTGTGTGTGTGTGTGTATATATATATATATATATATATATATATATATATATATATATATATATATATATATATATACATATAGTACAAGTATTTAGGTGTGGTATGAGTTGGCCTTCCTATTTTGTTATATGGGAAACAGTATAAGGAATCGTTGAAGGCTCTCTTCTCAAGCGATATAGTAATATTAATATGAAGCATCAAAGCTGAGTCAGAATTCATACAGAGAGGCAATTAAACAATCAAATGACAATTTATCATTTTTAAGGAGGTGATCAGGCATAAAATGACCTTCTAGGTTTTTGTCTTACTTGGATGTCCTAAAGTGAAATTTCATCATATATATTTTGCAAAGACAAACAAAAGCATCCACATTCAGACAAACCGTGTCAAGTTTCTATTGTACTATAAGCTATTGTGATTTAGGATTACTTTGTCAGGTATTTCATATCTAGAGTTCACCTGATTTTTTTTTACCCCCTCAGGTAGTTCATAACAAGAGTTTAGCTGATAAAGTAATTATGGTGACTGCATACCTACAGAGAGAGATGGCTTCATTTGTTATCAAGCATTGATATAAACTAAAGGGTTTCTAGAAATGGACACATTTTTCAAACTATTATAACCACAGGAAAGACCAGTGAAAAACAGCTCTACTTTCCACCAGAATTCATTTATTGATAAAACCTTATAGTGTCGTCTCTAGCGCCTTGGCTGTTGCCTTTACAGAGTTTTTTTACTCTGTAAAGGCATCAGCTAAGGAGCTAGAGACGACACTATAAGGTTTTATCAATAAATTAATTCTGGTGGAAAGTAGAGCTGTTTTTCACTGGTCTTTCCTGTGGTTATAATAATATTGCTTTCTGGTTTGTGGCTGAAACATTTTTCAAACTGTTTGGATATAAATTCTGTATAACATATTGTCTCAGTTGAAATTTTATAATCAGACTGTTTTATATTAGCCTTTACAGATGAAAAAAAGGAACTGAAATGCTACAATACCAAAGAATAGAACACGGCTGTCACATTTTTTGGTTACAAGTATAACAGTACCCTGTGGACCCAAAGCTTACACAGCTGTGGATAAATCAGTTATTGTAAGGTGATACAACAGAATGGACTAATATCTAAAAAAATGTAGCTCCATAAATTCTTGGACTTTTTAAATGCTAATTTTTACTTATAATTTATCTTAATTAACAATGGTGTGTTGAAGATGTTTGTATAACTTTTTTAGGTGTTACAGTATGTTTTCAGTGAGCTTGAATTATATAGTATATTTGTTGGAAGATTTTACATTGTGTAATATGGTATGGCTGACTGAAGTTGTTATGCCATGTACTAGGTGTGTTGAGTAATGTTATGCTGTGTAGTATATATCCTGAGTAATGGTACATTGTATGTGTTCTGAGTAATGGTACATTGTGTAGCATTTGTGCTGAATGACATTACACTGTGCAGTATGTGTGTTGCGTGATACTGCGCTGTGTAGTGATGTTACATTGTGTAATATTTGTGCTGAGTAGTGTAACACTATGTTGTATGTGTGTTGAATGATGTTACATTGTGGAGCATATATGCTAAGTGATATTACACTATGTGTTATGTGATCAGTGATGTTCAAATGTGTAGTATGTGAGACAAGTGTTGTCATACTGTACACTATGTGTGTTGTGTGATGCTATACTGTGTACTGTGTGGGCTGAGTAATGCCATAATGTGTACTGTGTGGGCTGAGTAATGTTATACTATGTACTGTGTGTGCTGAGTAATGTTATACTATGTACTATGTGTGCTGAGTGATACTACTGTTTAATATGTGTGCTGAGTAATGTTATATTGGTTACTATTTGGGCTGAGTAATATTATACTGTTTATTTTTTTTTTAATTTTTCCAAATCTTTTAGGTTTCTAATGCTATGATGTGAATGGACCCCATTCCTAAGTCAAAGTATGATTAAAGTTCATGAAATTAGTATTGTTTCAATCTTTGATGTCAGCCAAAAGTGCTCTTCGTAGCACTCGCAATGTGCCCAGTAATGACTCCTTCTGCAATTCGCATGGTGTTACATAGATTAGTAACATCTAAATACAATTGTAAATTCATTTTTATAAGACCCATTGTGCCAACTACTATTGGAACTGTCTGGGTATCTGTCTTCCACATTGCTCTCATTTCTGCCTGCAGATCCTGATATTTTATGACTTTATGTCTTTCTTTACGCAAGACACAGTAGTCACTGGGTGTAACAATTTCAATGATCAATGCTACTTTTGTCTTCTTTTCTTTGACCACTATATCCAGTTTTCTAGCATCTGTCTTTTTAACTATTGGTAATGGGGGATCCCATGTGATATAAACTTCATAATTTTCTATGATGCTTTGTGGCTCATGTTTCCAGTATTTTTCAGTCACATTTTTGCACAATCCCCAGTGCAACAGTCTTGCCGCATTATTATGTTTTTCAGTATACAGTTCTTCTGCCATTAGTATGTCACACCCAGCAATAAGGTGTGCAACAGTTTCCAATTCAATTTTACAAAACCTACATTTGTCTATTTCTCCCACATGTTTAATGGACTTTGTAAACCAGCGTGTATGTAGCCCACTGTCTTGGACTGCCGATATTAACCTTTCATCTCTTGGTTTGAATTCGCCACTCCTTAACCATTCCTGTGTACATTCCTGATCAACATGAGGGTCTTCAAGAAGTTTTCTATACTTGCAACTACAGTATATTTATGCTTTTTCCACATTTCTTGCCTTCTCATCTGATCCTTCACCTTATATTCTTTCTTTTGTGTTTTTGGCACATTCAGTTGCTGCCTGATTTTTATCTACTTCTGGTTTGATTTCCATTTCTGCTTGATGCCGGTATGCTTCTGCTAAATTAAGCAGAGAAGTCATCTTAGATTTATTCTCCTCATGTTTCAAGACTTTCACTACATTTGGGTCTTGTGAGGTCAGCAGATATGTGTGGAGTCCCATGATTGCAGATCTATACATGCAATCAATTTCAAGGAGGCCCATCCTTCCTTCGGAATGGGGAATATACAACCTTGGTATATACTGATTTTTATAAATCATTTGGTGAGCATGAAGCACCCTTCTTGTTTTCCTATATAATCTATCCAAAATGTTTTGGGGCCAGTCAATCATTCCAAAACTGTAAGTTAGGACAGGAAGAGCAAACTGGTTTATAGCCTGGATTTTGTTCGTAGATGTAAGCACTGTTTTCAGAATTAATTTAAGTCTTCTAAAGTATTCCTTACTAAGTTTTAGTCGCATTTATTCATGTTTTATTGTTGATCCTTCATCAGTTCCTAAATATTTATACACTCTCTCATGCTGAAGTTTTTTTTATATCACATTTTTGTCCCAAACTGATGTTTCCTGGTGCTGCAGTTTTCCTGCTTTAAAGGTTGCTTTTGCACACTTATCAATATCTGTTTACTGTGTGAGCTGAGTGATGTTATACTATGTACAATGTGTGATGAGTAATGTTATACTGTGTACTGTGTGTGCTGAGTAATGTCATGCTGTGTACTGTGTGTTGAGTGATGTTATACTGTAAACTGTGTGTGCTGAGTGATGTTCTACTGTGTACTGTATGTGCTGTGTGATGTTCTACTATGTACTGTGTGTGCTGAGTGATGTTATACTGTGTATTGTGTGTGTGTGCTGAGTAATGTTATACTGTATAGTATGTTTGCTGACTGAGCCGTTTATCCTGTCCGTCAGTTGAGTAATGTTATACTGTGTACTGTGTGTGCTGAGTAATGTCATGCTATGTACTGTGTGATGAGTGATGTTATACTGTGTACTGTGTGTGCTGAGTGATGTTTTACTATGTACTGTGTGTGCTGTGTGATGTTCTACTATGTACTGTGTGTGCTGAGTGATGTTATATTGTGTACTGTGTGTGTGCTGAGTAATGTTATACTGTATAGTATGTTTGTTGACTGAAGCCATTCATCCTGTCCACTAGTTAGTCACTTGAATGAAGCAGAAACAGCTTAGAAAAATTCTAAGTAAATATTAAAAATATTTTGGTGTTGGATCATCGCAGTGTCTCTGAAACACAGTGTCCATCTAGCATGACCTAAAACTGAGCAGTCAGCAGTGAGTTGGAGTTAATGTGTTGCCCTGATTGTGGCTAAAAATGGGGAAGCATACTTTCCTGATTAACAAATAAAAAATAAATAATAACTGAAAAACTGTACATAAGGTATCAAACAGGATTCATGAGACCAAACTACAACCGTGCTTAAGTTATCATATAACTTAACATACTTTATAAACCTGTAAGCAGTAGATTTGCTGATATTTATTGTGCAAAGCTATGTCACTATCAGCACATTTTGCATTAGCAGTAGAAAAGAGAAAACCAAAAAAGGAATTTAAACAAATTAGAAGCAAAATTAATACCTAAATATTATTGTTTTTAAATGGTTTTGAAATTTCCTCCTCTTCTATGTAACTGCAAGCTTCAGATTTCCAGCTATATTTCCAGACCAGGTTGGCTGACTTGCCACAAGTGAGGGCAGACAAAACTTACACAGAGATGGTTTTATTGTTTTAAAGTTCTCCTCCTTAAAACTGTACTCTGTGTGGTGAGAATGAGGTTAAGGCCATGCTTCTCCATCTGAGTAATTGTACTGGACAACATATGCTTTGTTCTACTTGTCTTACAGTGCCAGGAATTCAAAGGATGAAGGACAAAGCAAAGAAAATCAGCTGGACAACAATGTGTAAATGTGCAGAAATGTATAGAATTACATCACCGAGTACAAGTGATACTGCATCTACCACGGACTGTCCCTGGGCTGAGGGCAAACTGTTCATTCCCATTCTACTTAATAAACCCTGCCCACCAAAACATACTCAATCTGCGCAGTACATTTCATCATCATCTGCCAGCTGTTGTAACGTAACGTTTCTCAGGAACTGTAAACAAAGGTTAGAACTTCTTTTAGTTTTAATGTTATTATTGCTTTTTACCATTGATCCCTGAACCTTAGAATGCATTGTGTCTCCTTACAGCCTTTGACTACTTATGACATTTAAAAAAAAAAAAAAAAAAAAAATGAAAAGCCCAATGGTTAGACCACAGCTGAAGATAAAAATGGAATAATCCACGTCAGGAAATAAATCACTTGCAGCTTCACAGTAGTGCCCTTTATAAAACCAAAAGTTGTAACTGAGGTGCATTTGCTTATAGAATTTTTTGATTATATGCATTATGACATTTTTACTCTATGCTGTTACAGAACACCCCCGCCTCCACAGAACAATTACTGGGTTAAAGAATAACTTGATTTTTACAGATGACTGCAGAGTAGCTGAAATAGACAAGACTGAGGATAAACCTCGTCATCCTAATTTAAATAAGGCATGTGGCCCTATTAGTACGAGATAAAAAATAGAGTGCTGTGAGATATCAGGAAACTTGCATCTATCACATCTCCTGCTGTTTTAACTATTACATTAATGGTTATTGCTCTGGCCTTCATTACATATTCCATAGGAAGTGGATCATAACTTTAATACACTGCCACCTCTACCACACCCAATGAAGGAATGACATTGTATACGTTGAATGTTTCTATTTCTCTCTGACCCTCATCTGATTTTGTACCTTGATCATTAGATTTGCACCACAGTCAATACATTACAGGAGTTGGTTAACATAGACAACTGCATATGTTGCATGATAATGACACTAAGAGTTTTTATAAAAGATATACCCAGCACAAAGATGTTTTACATACTGTGTGAAATTAAGCACTTCATTTAGCATCATTAATTTTTTGAGTTAGCCTTTAAACTGGGCATCTGCCTAAGTGGGATTTGTTACTTAAATATCATTTCCAGGTAAACTAAGGTCAATCAATCATCTGAAGTTATGAGAAGAGCGTGTTGGACAGCTTACTTGATCTATATGTGTCTGGTCAGTTGAGGTCACACAGTATACTCCTAATAAGCCCAGTGCCTCTGCAGCTGGTGCTAATAACTTTAACTCTTTCTACATGCAGGCGGAACCATCAGTCATGAACTGTGTTGTTGTGTACTTTTGCTACACTTGGTTACACATGGTTTCCAGTTACTTGCTGTACTGCTACTGTGAACAGTCTTGTGCTACCCCATATTCTTTTATGCATATTTGATCACATTCTGCTGAAGCATAACCTTTAAGTATGCGAACCTTGCACAGAAGCATTCAGGGTGACACAGATCCTTTGTAATGAAGCACTTGAGTTCAAGGATATCTTCCAGAATTTTCCATCAGTCATATGATCAGCCACACTCAACTGCATCACAAATAGACATACGTAGCAAAAGCTACTTCTAGTTTTATGATATGTTTTTGCAAGATCACTTGGCTCAGATGAAGCAAACTTACTGAGGTCATGGGCAGAGTAATTTGGGAAGCTGTTTTCTGGAATGTGTTTCCTGCAATTCTAATTTATGATCAGAAAGTGCAGTGGGTGGGCTCTTGCTGCAAGAAAATTCATCTAGAATATTGCCATTAAATTCTTGTTATAATGCCGTGTTTGTGCACATCCTAGTCACAGGGTTGCTCACAGTCTTGTTGTGACAGAATGTATTGAAATCATACACAGAATCATGCAGCTTGACACCACAGACATCAAGACTGAATAAGTTTTCATTATCTGCTCTTGAGGGGACAACATCTGAGGGGCAGAATCTCAAACAGTTTAAATTTGAATTCTGTATAACATACTTGAACATATCCTCATATTGTTGCAAGGTTATTTCAGCTTACAAATATAACAGATCTTTAATTCCATTTTAATTGAAATTCATCACAATTAAATGTCATATAAAATCTAAAAATTAGTATTGTGAAATACAACTCAGACATTCACATTACTGTTTATTTAGTTGTTGAAACGTGGTTTCGGTGCAGTGACAGCACTCCATCTATACCAGGATTTAGTGTCTATCATACCTTCAGGCCCTTGTGTAACTGCTGAGAAGTATCTGTATTTGTCAGAAACACAATTTCTTTTATTTTATTTTGCCTTTGTTTACCGAGTTTGTACCACTGGGTTTAGTCAAAAAACTCTTTTCAGTGGAGGCCTGGGGAGAAAAGCTTCAACATAGTACAAACATTTTTAAACAAACATTAAGTAATATACATAAAAAGACATTGAGTAACATTCAGTAACAAATACACATATCTTTGCTAATTACATTACATTCATATGAAGATAGAGACAGCTATTACAGTCTATAAAATATTTACGCATTAGTAGATAGTGAACAATGAGCATTTGAAGAGATGTATTAGTGAGTTTGTCCAGTAGATAATAGACAATGTGATTAGTGCTTAGAAATTCAGAGAAATGGAGGTGATGGAAGGAACTAGGTAATGCATAAAATGTTAATGTTGTAGTTAAGAGATGAAGTATAAAAGAGGTTCAGACACAATTGTACATGTATGGCTATTATAAGGTTTATATTACAAGTATAGTAATTACACACAACCCTAATTTGGAGCTCTTGGAGTTCCTGCAGATCCAAATCATTATTAACAAATGCAGTGCTAGATGCAGATACCCACTGATGCCCTCCAAAGGTCATGGAAATTATCCTAATACCACTGAGGGTTAAATAACCAAAAATCTTGCTGGGGACTTCAATTATCCAGGCATTGACTGACACCCTCACACCTCTAAAAGGGAAATGGTCAGGGTTTTCTTGACTTTATTAATACCAATGTATTAGAACAGTTTGGAAAACTTCTCACTAGTGGCTACAGCATCCTTGACCTGACCTTACTGTCCCAGAATCTGCCTGTCCTCACCAAGCATCCATGGGTAAATCTGATCAAAACTCAGTTACCTTTTTTGTTAGGCTTAATGGTACCACATCACCACCAAATTAAGTCATCGGTAGGGACATCTACATGGTAAGCCTGTGTCAACTTGTAGAAGACCTGGGCAAAATTCCTAACAATATCCTACAAACATGCCCAGGTTACTACATTCATCTCCATCATTCACCAGCATCTGAACAGCTGTATTGAAAAGTCTGTAACCATCCTCCCTAAATATGATGGCAAATTCAAGAATATACCTCTCTGGTGGTACTTCCATATTAATACATATATTAATACGTATCACAGAGGAAGGAAAATAATGCAATGTTGTAAGAAGTCACTATCCACCTAACTCAAGACCACACTGATACATGCTAGCAAGAAAATCAAGAGCGTCATTAGAAAATATAAAGCAGAGTTTAAACTTAAGGTTGTTACAGAAAGCAAAGGAAACTACAAATCTTTCTTCATTTATGGCAGGAAATTAAGAAATAATGTTCCATCCTTAATAATATCACGGATAGATTCCAATTCCAAGAATATAGCCAATAAATTAGCATACAAATGTAGTGCTAACACTATCCCACTTACCCACGTGGTTACACCCACTGTCCCTGAAAATTTAGTTTTCCCTGTAGTCACTTTGGAACAACTATTAGAATGACTATCAAAGGCTAACATTTTCTTTTCTATGGGACTAGATAACATTTCAAGCTGCATTCTCGGTGATGTCAGGTATGCACTATCCAAGCCTTAACTATTCAAAATTAGTCTGTCCACAGAGTTTAGCCCTAATGCCTGAAGAACAGCCACTGTGGCTCCTCTGCATAAGGATGATCCCTATACAGACCCATCTAACTATAGGTCCATCAGCCTCACCAGCCTTACATGCAAAGCTGCAGAATGTAAAAAACAAACAAGTGAAATGGCTGTATCCCACTCATAGATTTCGTTTTACCATTTTACACCAGGAGCAATATAACAAAAGAGGGGGGCCATGGGCACTAAAGTTAGAGGAAAATGAGCTTTTATGGCAGATTTGGACTTTTGTACATATTTTCCCAGGCCTTAATGAATGTGCCTCTATTATGTGCACTTTGAAACTTAAGCAATTAGATAGGTGAATGCTATTCACCTATAAAAGCTTAAGGACATGAATCTGATGGATTGTTGGTTGGTTTTTAAATGTTTCTTAGACAATCATGGTTTTAAATCATAGTAAGGAAACTCATATATTTAATGATTTTTCTATGGTCGTAATAATATTATTGAATTAACCAGAATTTATTAATTCACAGATTTGTAATGTGAACATATTTTAGGATGTGTAGCTTTAATATTTTATTAATTGCATTCTTAATGTGTTGATTGAGTTGATGACGTTTTTATTAGAATGTGGATAAAAACTACTGCATACATAGAAGAATTGTCTGAAGAAGTTTGGAAATTGATCTAAACAAAAGCACTCACATAATAAAACTTTTTATGAGGAGAATACAGCCGTTTCGCTTGTTTGTTTTTTACCAGTTTTGTCGTTTGTGCTTTATTAAAGCTGCAGAATGTGTCAGAGCCTAACTCATTTATGCAGACAAAGGCAACTTGACTGATTTAGATGGCACTCCGTTTGGTTTTCTGATGGGCAGGTCCTGTTTTCTGAATCTAGTAAACTTTGTGAAAGGATACAGAGGCTATGGACCAGTTACAGAGATTATGGACAATGTTCACTCTGTGTGTGCTGCTTATTTTGACTTAGTCAAGGGTTTTGACACTATCCCCCATGCCTGAATTATTGAAACATTACATAAACTTAATGTAAATCTCTGCAGTGTCCACTAGATTACAAACTGTCTAGTCAACAGATCCCACGAAGTGAATGCTGCTGGTATATAAAATTGTAACTAGAGGGGAGAACCACAGGAGTAAGCCCCGGGCCTTCTCCTGTTGTGCCTAGTTTTGCAGACATCCAAGCTAACATCTCTGTAGTGTAGCTGATCAAGTCTACTGATGACCAAAAGCTGGACGCTCTTATCTGCTTATCCACTGATGCTAAACTGCTCCAAGAGCTGGGATATGCATATCCCTAGGGTAATGAAAATTGTCTCAGGCTAAAAGCCAAAAAAGTACAGCACAGTAGTGTCCACTAAAAATATCGCTTCCACCACATATGCTATTAGTGGCACTGCTCCTAAAAAAGATATGGTTATAACAGACCTGGATAGTTATATGGACAACTGCATCTCTCATTCAGTTATCATGTTTCTGCCATAGTCAGGAAAACTTTCTATCTGACCCAATTACTTTTTAAGAGAATTATTTTCAAGATCAAACAACAGACATCTTGCCACTGTACTCTTGGTATGTACAAATCCAAACATATGACTCAACTGGAAATGCCCCAATGAGTTCAAACCAGAAAGGCTAAAGACCACAGATCCTTCAGCTCTCCTTATATTCTGTAGCCTACATGTTGCTCCAAAGTGATCTGTGTTTCCCTTTTCGAGACTTGAAAAACCCAGTCCTATTTGACCTCCTATTTGTTCACAAAACCAGTGATATTACAAACACCTAGACTAGGGACGTAAAAATATACCAACAAATAAACAAGATGTGCTGGAAGGCAGGACTCCCATCTGAATGTATTCTCAGCTTATGGAATCCATTACCACTATATGTCAAGCAAAGTTCTACTTTGGCTGGCTTTAAGGCTAGTCTTGATAATCAGATGGGTAGAAATTAATTCAGATGAGGGTTTCTTGGCTGTTCAATAACTTTAAGGAATGATTAAAAAATATTACATGAGGATTATCATTTATGGCCCTCCTTGATTTGGATGGTGGGCTCTATTAAGTACTCAGGAAGGGCGGTAAGGACTTTTTAGTGCATCTACCAAAAGGTGTATATGGCTAGGCCTCTTATGGTTCATGTGACCACTTGCCTAGTATTGTTCTTACAGATAGATAGATAGATAGATAGATAGATAGATAGATAGACAGACAAATAGAAGGATAGAGGTAGATTATTCTGGTGTTAGTGTCTGGGTAATTAATTTTTTGGGGCCAGACTAGTTAAGCTTATATACATATACAAGGTGCAAAAAAGACATATATACCACATTGGTCGCCAAAGCTAAACTCAAACAAAGCTATAAATCAATATCGTTGTGGTAATTTTTAATATACATATTAACTCCAATTCATCAGATGTACATATTAAACTGAGTTCAGTGTCATAAACGCGATGTATAATTAACATTTTGTTGTTGTTGATAGATTTACTAAAACACCACCATTTTATGGAAAGCATGAGAAGTAGCCTGTTTCAAGTAAGAGAAATTACTTTCTTGTTAGAGTTTTATTCACTGGCAGTTCGGACATGCTTGTGTGTAAAAGGAGGGATGCGTGTTTGCAGCTGACAGTACTAATAATAGTAACATTCCCTGTGTGCAGTACGAACTGTCAGACACGGGCTTTATGGCTTTGTAATGTTACTATACTTGTTTTACATGGTTTCCATTTCCTTGCTGTACTTTGAAGCTACATGCGGTTGAGTTATCCCATGTTATTTTATGCTGGACCTGTGATATAGCTTCTTGCCAGCAGATTAGCAATTTCATTTACTGCAGAAAGAAGATGGTTATAGCAGCTCTGTATGTCTGCCACTACGTTGTTAACACCATTTGCATATTTTAACTCAGTACCATACCAAATCATCCACCTGCATCTGCAAACGCACAATTGCATTCTAACAGGGATTCCTTTTCATCTGAAACAGCAGTAATACTAACATCAGAAAACATAAAAATATTAAAAATATACTGCCTTCACAGTTACTATCAGTATCATTTCTGAACAACAGAACGAGGTAATCTTAGCCCAGCTGAGACAAATCTTGCTTTACATTTTTTTCATTATCAGATATCTCTGCTCTTGATAAAAAAAAAAAATAAATAACAAAATCATATTGTTTTTACCAGCACTGTCAAAAGTGCTTCTAAATAGTTGAAACTGATTTTAACTCAGCCCTGCTGAGACGTACTTGCAGTTTGTTTTTCATTGTACTTCATAACATAACACTGACTCATATAAGTAGTGTTAGTGGGGAAACTACTACTCAGGAGGAGGACAGACTAGAAATGGGGTGGGAATTGTGGTGAGAGAGAGAGGCTTCAGAAGGCAGCAAGGGGGATATCATCAGAGTTGGTGATAGACTCATGGCATTCAGACTCCAATGTGATGATAGGGCAGTATTCATAATCTCAGCAGGGTTATGATAGTGAGGAAAAGAGTGCATTCATACAACAGTTGCAGGACCTAATAGATAAAGCAGAACAACAGGAACTGGTGTTGATAATGTGTGACATGAATGCACATATCAGGACAGACAGAACAGGATATAAGGACTGTCTGGGTCCACATGGGTTGGCAAAACAAATAAAGAAGGAGAGACCATTCCAGACTTTTGTCTGGCAAATGGCTTTATAGTAGCCAACGCATAGTTCAGAAAGACAGATAGTCACTACAGGATTATGAAAGGTTTGGAAACATTACAGGAGGGCTTAGACCATGCTACACCAATAGAAAAAAATCCAGATTCACAGCAGTATGATGTCATTCTGTGGGAGACATATGTTTAAGACTCCATTATGCTACTCAAATTCTGCAATTGAGTGGAAAAGCTACTACAATAGGATGAGGAAGTAAGATTGAGGAATATTCTATGTAAATGACCATTATCACCTATACATGGCATAGGCCAAACCCAACAAACTCACCGCATAGACACAGAGGTCCTCTGAAGCTGTCTGTGTCCGGAGTACTCACCTTATGTAGGACATGATAATGATTGCAGAAGAGGTAAAAAAATCTGTCACTTGCATTGGCACTTTGAAAAAATACAGGAAACACATGCTCTGGGGCTACACTATTCTGACTTTAAAGCAGTTCTGAGTTGTCCATTGATTCTGGACAGACTGATTCATGGAAAATAATGACCATGCATGCACGCAATCCTCAGCCACCCCCAACCAACTCACAGCCTGTAGTACAGGTACACCTGCAGACCAGTACTGCCCTTTCCACCATGTAATGCCTACTGTACAGATACCAGCATACAGACAAACACCACCAATATGGGAAAGTTCATCAATTCACTTTTATTGGTTATGCTTTTGCTTGCAGATTTTTCACTGGCATCTGTGTTAGAATTGGGCCTATGGATCTTTGATTCATCATTAGCCTATATGGCTTTGTTCTTAGACGTGGGGGGTTTGTTATTGTTTGGGATAGCATACTATCCAGTGTGTACCTGTTTATGGAATCTTGCCCTTTAAGACATGAATATCCAAGTCAATAAAAAATAGGAAAATAAATACATATCATCTAGATTTCAAAATCAAAATTGTTATAAAAATAGATCTAGAATGAAAAATACAAAACCTGTGGACTTTTCTTAACAAACCTTCTAGATCTGACTATGAACACATATTCATTGCAAAGGCTGAAAAGTACAACAAGGTATTTTTTAATTGTATCAGAAACGGAAAAAGAAAAATTGTGAATCTAATATGTTATTTAACAAAGTGATCAGCTAGCCACAGGACATATAATTTGCTTATAGAAGAAATACTGAGACAACTTTACGATAGGTAAAACAAATGTCAGAATGTACACAGAGAGCAGGAGGCATCCTCTATATAACTACAAATATAACTGCTATGACAAGTAAAATTTAAAAAAAATCCACAAGACTAGACAACATGCCTGTTAGCTTCCTATAAGGAATAAAATAATAACCTTATCAAACACATTAGATTAAATGTTAGCATGTGGACTTGTCTCTGACATATAGTAATAATACGTAACAGTACTAGTCCAGAAGGGGGAATCACATCAGGCCCTGGCAATTTTAGAGCTATCACCCTTACTAGTACTCTGTATGAAATCGTAGAAGGAACTACAATGCAGCTCATCCAAAAGGGCACAGTGACCTACATCTGGTAGGTATGTAGCAGTATAAGTTTGTTAAGGTGAGATCTTGAACTTTAAACTTGTGACATTCCATGAAATGGTAACAGCAGCCCTTGATTAAGGGCTGATAGTGCACACTGCTCATCCCAACCTTGATAAGCATTCAGCACTATTCCACATAAGGGAGAAAATGACAAATTAAAACTATAAAGTTTTAATCCTTGCAGTCAAATGGGTGAAACACTGATTTAGTCACAGACATGACAAGTTATGGTGGTGGTGAGGTTAGTTATCTATTCCTGTGGTGCTTCCAGTAGTGTCTGTCACTCCTGTGGTGCTTCCAGTAGTGTCTGTCACTTGGCCAGTTTTTTTCTATGATTCTTCTCACAAGTACATAAGTGTAAAATGGGCTCTGGAAAATCCGCTGTGCTTCAATAAAATACGTGAAAGTTCTCCAGAACTGTCTATAAATATACACAGTACAGTAGGAATGTCCTTTATCCTTCCTAGTAGTAGACATTGGACCACAAGACAAATGACTTTGCTGTGCTGCCATTCCACTGTGTCTCTTGTATACACAGAATATCCAGTCTCATCCTTACCATCATGTCTTCTATATAGATGTATACTAGGCTAACAACCACTTGGGCTCTTAAAAGTCTAGCCATGCAACCCAAATAGGACCCACAAATGTGGTTTGTATTAAATTTATAGGGGGTGATTTACTGACTGCCTCTGTCCATCAGAGACATAGGAGCCAGCCCAGGGGTGAATTTCTGAGTACCCATCCATTGGTCCAGGTTGTGCTTAAATAGGGATCAAGAGAAACTTTGCTTCACATAGATGAGGCACCTGTTCCAGAGAACTGGAATTCTCTGAGAAACACATCTGTGTCTCCAACATGTTCTATTTATGTTGCAAGCAAAATGTAGGTCTTTTAATCTAGTAGTTCTGATGCTGCTTGTTTTGTGGATGTGCAAAAGATTCATCAAAACAGGGTCCTGGGATGCCTTGTATGCCAGGCAAAGATCACCTCTCAAAAGTCTGTATGCTACCGAGTAAAGAGAGTGCTTTGAGGCAATCAGTGTAGGGCATTGTGTTTACTCTCCATATTCTTTTTAAGGAACCTTTGTGGAGGCTCCAGGTGCTGCATAGGTCTGGTCTGACACATATTGAAGTGGGCATGATACTCTATGGTGGGCCTAATGACAACCAAGTACAGTGGTATGATGATCTCTCTGGACTTAGATGCCATGCCCTTGCTTATAAACTGAGCAACATAGAAGGATTTTCTTACTACCTTCACCCAGAATGATACCACAGTACAAGCAGAAAATGATTGATTTTAGCAACTGGCTAAGTTTCTAGATCTAAGGTGATTCAGTATCTGTCTGCCTGGGATGGCATGATTGACAGACCTCAATGCTTTGCCAGAGATGGCCTGCATCTGTCACTCCTGGACTCCAGGATACTGGCCAAGGCTCTTTCCACCCCTATAGTGCCTTTTTAGGTGGTATTCCAAAGACCAAATTACCACTGTAACAGCTACAAACAAATGCAATCTGAGGGTCATGCTGCTCAGTGCTAGAAGTCTAAATCTCAAAATGCACTCACTCAAAGCACTCCTTAAAATGGAGAACATCAACATTTGTGCTGCAACAGAGACCTGGTTCAAGGCAGCAGAAAGCACCTCTGCAGTACCAGGCTGTAAGTGTTTCCACACTTTTCGGCCCCAGAACTTGGACCAAAGCTCCAAAGGTGGTGGTGTTTCCATATTCATAAAGGATGCACATACCTCCAGACTGGTAGCCCAACATAACACATCAGGGATACTTCAGGTGCAGCTAACATTGGGTAAGACAGCGATTCGAGTCATTGGCTGCTACAGGTCCCCAACCGTGCCCCAAGACTCACACTCCACATTTCTAAGCACCCTGGAGAATATTAGGGTCCAACCTAACACTCTCATACTGGGCGACTTCAACTACCCCTCCTGGGAAAACTACTCATGCACCAATAGAATTGTCCAACTTTTCCTGGAATTCATTAATTCCAATGCCCTGGGCTAGCTCCTTCTTACCCCTACAAGAGGTAGCAACATCCTTGACCTGGTCATTACTAACATGAGCGACCGTTGCTCTATACCAATAGTCAAAACTCCTCCCTGGTTAGATCAGACCACAAACTAATGATCTTGGAAATCCACATCCCTCCCACCCCCTGCAAAGGTAACCACCATGAAAAACTTCTCCAAAGCTAACTTTGGGCTCCTAAAAACAGAGGTGGCTAACTTCAGGGCACCCATGCAAATGGAGAATAGTTGAATTACCCCCAAAGCATACACCAATGCACTGTACAAACACTTACACAAGTGCATTGATCTTGCCATACCCAATAGGACCAAGACGCTCTCCTCCAAAAAAAAGGAAGACAATCTGGTGGTCCCCTGCCATAAACAAACTCTACAACTGAAGGAGGAAACTGATGTGGAATAAGGTGAAGTTCCATGACTGGAAAAGCTCCCTTATCAGCCTAAACAGAAAGTTGAGATCCCTCATCAAATCCTCTAAAGCTAGCTATGAAAACAGAATTGCTGCAGATAGTAAAGACAAACACAAGGCCTTCTATAGTTATGTAAAGAATCTCCATGGCAATACCCAGATTTGCTCTGAGCTACTGCACAATGGTACCTCCTATACCGAGCCAACAAATATGGCAAATATACTGAGTGACAGATTCCGTGCCAACTTTACCCCTCTCTCCCCCACTAAAGGACCAATCACAATACCAGCATATTCAGGCACCCTACTGCTGCACAGGTTAAAACAGTACTGTCCAAGGCCAAGAATACAGCTTCTATGAGACCTGACAATATCCCTGGCTGTGTTCTACATGAACTACAGAGTGAACTGGCACCACACCTGTGTGCCCTGTTCAATCATGGCCTCACCTCAGGCTTTATCCTTACCAAATGGCGCACTGCTACAGTCATCCCTCTCCACAAAGGAGGAGCAACTACAGACCTTGTGAATTATCACCCCATTAGCCTGACAAGTCTGATATGCAAAGCTATGGAACGTGTCATCATGGACCTAATAAACAAGTATATAGGGAATCTCCAAACTCTATATCTCACACAGTTTGGTTTTGTGAAGGGTAGATCATGCCTGCTCAACCTGGTTGACTTCTTTTAGTCAGTCACCAGAGATGTGGATGAAGGCAAGGTGGTTCATACAGCCTACCTTGATCTGGCCAAGGCCTTTGATACTATTCCCCCCTCAGGAATCATAGAAAAACTCACTAAGCTAGACATCAACCCCTATATCACTAGGTGGGTTGCAAACTGGCTCACAGATAGAACCCACAGTGTGAAAGTAGCTGACTCCAAGTCAGACTGCCAACCTGTCATGAGTGGAGTCCCACAGGGTTGGGTTCTGGGTCCTCTCCTGTTTGGTATCTGCTTCTCTGAAGTCCAGGCCAACATGAAGGGACTCTGGCTGACAAACTTCACAGATAACTGCAAGTTGGGAGCTATTATTAACTCCTCAAGTGATGGTGACATCCTACAGAAAGACCTCACTGAGACCAACGACTGGTGTCAGAACCATAGCCTTAAGCTCAGTGCCAAAAAATGTGTCATCATCCCCTTTGGGAAAAATCTGGTTCCCATGAATTACCACATTGATGGTAGTCCACTGAACACAGAAGGAGTTATAAGAGATCTGAGAACCCAAGTTGACAGCAACCTCCCTTTTGACCACCACATTGCCACTGTGGTCAGAAAGTCCTTCTATGTGGCACATCTCATTACTAAGGGTTTTGAATGCAGAAAGAAAGCGGTCATTGTCTCCCTCTACTCTTCCCTCATTAGGCCAATCATTGAGTACAATGCCCCATTTGGCATGTACCTCATTAGATACCAGCAACAACTGGAGAGGCCATAAAAGTACCTCACAAAGAGGATCCTAGGCCTTAAACACTTGTCCTATATGGACAGACTCATAAAACTCCAACTATTCTCTGTCTCATATCGACTACTTAGAGGCGATCTCTGCTTGACTTAAAATCCATGTCTGACCCAGCTCTGTTAGAAATGCTATATCTAAAGAAATCCCAGTCCCTCTGCATCACATGCTCCAGAGACCTCAACCTCATTACCACAATCGAAAGAACATGCTGGTGGGACAGGTTCACAACCCAGAGACTGCTCATGATATGGAATAGACTTCCCATAACATGTCAAACTGAGCACCTCACTGGCCCATTTCAAGAGAAATCTTGATGAGTGGAAGGGAAATAGAAAATTCTCCCTGGGTATAACTCCAGTAGCTCTACTCGACAGAGGCACTGGGAACTAAGGTTGGGTGGCACATTGCCAGGGTAATCCTATGGGCTAGGCTTTTAAAGGCTCCAGGGCCATTAACCTAGGCACACCTATGAACCTATGAGCCTTGGACACAAGCTGGTCAAAGGTTAGGTAACAATCTACATGAGTCCACAGATCACTGACTAGGGAATCACCATTTAAGGGTGTTTTTACTGATGAGGTAGTTACTCAGGGTGCAGACTTCCAAAAAATTATTATAATGCATTTTGTGGTATTGAGTTTTAAACCATGGTTTTGACACCAAAAGTTTGTCTGTATTAGACCTTTCTGAAAGGTGTACTCATCTTGGGGGGATTCAATGACTGCTCCTAGTTTGCAATCATCTGTGAACTTAGTAAGCCAGAGGCCTTTGCATTGGCTTTAACATCTGAGAATTAGATGCCAAAAAGGAGTGGTCCTAGCACAGAGCCATGGGGGACTCCACTGATGACCGACCTCTTTATGGAGGTGGCCTCACTGATTCTAACCTCCTAGGTACTACCAGTGAGCCAGCTAGCTATCCAGCATCTTATAAAGGAGTTTATACCTAGTTCTATCCAAACCATGTCCTGCAAGTGAACCTATATTCACTGTAGCCATCCTTAGTTTATTTTCTTTTAGCAGATTGAATGTTTTTTTGTTCAGCTTAACAAAGCTATCACAGGCAACCCAAGTCTGGGCAACTAGAATGGATAGTCAGTTGCTTAATGACCCAGGGCTGCTTTGCTTTATGGCAGGCATGCACTGGCCAATAGGGGCATATAGACCCCTCCCAGCATTAGCATAGTTCACTTGTGTAGGTTAGTGTAGGCCATGTTCTCAACCCACTTAATGCTGACAAATACAAATTACCCTTTTTGGCAACATTGGTCAACATGATCAAATCAGCTAGAGCCAGTTTTTACCCTGATGTTTTGTGCAGTCTGTTATCCATTCTCTCCAGTTTAGGTGATATTGTGCACCACAGTTGATGCCCAAAGTGTTTGGTCAACATGACTCTTCGCCTAATAAATATATGCACACAACAGTGGTGCTCCATCATTCACCACTGCTACAGTAGCCAATAGCACACAGAGTGCAATGTGCAATGGTGTGTGTGTGTGTGTGTGTGTGTGTGTGTGTGTGTGTGTGTGTGTGTGTGTGTGTGTGTGTGTGTGTGTGCACGGATGTGTGTATCTATATGAGTCCCCTTCAGATTATCTATGTTTCAGAACATTGAAGTGCATATGGTCAAGACTATATGATTGATGTTCCAAAATGTCAAACTGTTTGTGTTGAGATTATGGTACTGTGGGGAATGGGGAAATTGCCCTTTCCCCCATTGTAATGTAATCTTGGAGTTGATATATATAATTAGCAGGGGGTGTGGCGGGGTGCAGGGTGGCTTGCTCTTGCAAAACCACAATTTGTGGTAGTTTTGTATTTTACGATGATTTGGAATGTCAATCATATGGTCTAGATCAAATGCAGTTTGACCTTCTGTAACATCACTCTCAAAAACATCTAAACACAGTATTGAAAAAAATCTAACCATAGCCAAAACCAATGTTTTTATGGGAGGGTATCCCCTATATGAGGAGTTGCACTCTCACACTCCCTGCTCATTATACATACCAAGGTAAAACAACAGTGGGGAAATGGCATAATCCTTTCCCTGGTATAACTTTGATTTTGTCAATAATTTGTGTTTGAACCACAGAACAGCTGGTCTAGAAATTGAAAGAAGCCCATGAAACCCTACCAACCTTAGTTTCAGACCATGAATGACAGCATAAAGTGAGTGTCGTGACCATCTACGTTATTGATAAAAGAGGCAGTGCTTTCACTTAGCAGTTGTAATATTGATCACCTTTTATATTATGATGCAGAAACATATCACCCTATATTAATTAAGAAAAGCATTGTGGAAACTTATAGGTTCATAGGTTCATACAAGGCTATCTGCCCTAGGGCATTTATAAGCCTAGCCAGAGTGTGTTTGGCTTTCGCCACCCATTTTAAATTAATTTTGCTATGCCCTTTTTTGAGGTTAGTATACTGTGCCTCTGTCTAACAGTGACACAGAAGTGATACCTGGGGTAAACCTACAATCTCCCATCCACTCATCAAGATTCCTCTTGAAGAGAGTCAATGAGGGACTCTGCCTAACCTGGACTGGGATTTTATTCCAGAGTGAAGGGAGCCTCTGGGTTATGAATCTGTCCCTCCAGCATGTCCTATTTATTTCAGTGCTGAGGTTCAAGTCTCTCGAGCACGTAACTCGATGGGATTTGGATTTTCTGAGGTGCAGCATGTCCATTAATTCTGGGTTGGACATGGCTTTATATGTCAGGCACAGATCGCCTCTGAGCAGGCGGTATGCCACTGAGTAGAGCTGGAGTTTCTTTAACCGGGCAGCATATGGCATCTGTTTGAGCTCTTTGATCCTCTTGGTGAGGTACTATTGGGGTCTTTCCAGTTGCTACAGGTGTCTGGTAAAGTATATCCCAAAAGGGGCATTGTACTCAATTATGGGCCTGATGAGGGATGAGTAAAGAGGCACGATGACCTCCCCTGATCTAGATGTGAATCCCTTCATGATTAGGTGAGCTATATAAAATGTTTTTCTAACTACTTTGGCCACGTGGTTGTCAAATGAGAGATTGCTATCAACTTGGGTCCCCAGGTCCCTAATTACTTCTTCTGTACTTAATGGATTACCACCTATGTGGTAATTTGTGGGCACTTTGTTTTCGCTAAAGGGGATGACTATACACTTTTTGGCATTTAGCTTGAGGCCATGGCTCTGGCACCAGTTGTCTGTTTCTATGAGGCCCTTTTGGAGGATGCTTGTGTCAGCTGGAGAGTTGATTATGGCGCCCAGTTTGCAGTCATCTGTGAACTTGGTCAGCCACAGTCCTTCCGTGTTGGCCTGTACCTCCGAGAGATATATACCAAACAAGAGAGGTTCCAGGACTGAGCCTTGTGGGATGCCACTTGTAACTGGTTTGGAGTCTGACATGGCTCCAGCAATTCTAACCATGTGGGTTCTATCCTTGAGCCAGTTTGCAACCCATCTAGTGACATAGGGGTTTATATTTAAGCTGGTGAGCTTATCTATAATGCCCGAGTGGGGTATTGTATCGAAGGCTTTTGTGAGGTCCAGGTAGGCTGTGTGGACCACTTTCCCCTCGTCAATGGCCTTGGTGACTGTTTCAAAGAAATCAACCAGGTTTAAGAGGCAGGATATGCCCTTAACAAAGCCAAACTGGGTAGGATCCAGTGTCTGTAGGTCCCCAATATCTTTATTTATGAGGTCCATGATGATCCTTTCCATAGCTTTGCAGACCAAGCTAGTCAGGCTTATGGGGCGATAGTTTTCAGGATCCATTGAGGCACCACCTTTGTGGAGAGGGACCACTGCTGCTGTACGCCACTCTTTGGGTACATAACCTGTAGTAAGGCTGAGATTGAACAGTAGTTTTATGTTTGGGTTTAGCTCTTCTTGGAGTTCATGTAGGACGCAGCTGATGCTGTGTTTTTTGCTTTGGAGAGGGCAGCTCTTACCTGAGCATCTGAGATGTAAGGGGGGCAGCACTCTGCTGGGATAGATATTTGCCCTTTTGGTGGGGAGTGGGGGGGGGGAGTTTGCGCTGAACCTGTCAGCTAGGATGTTGGCAATGTCTGTGGGTTTGGTGTATGTTTTGTCATTTTGGACTAATTCTGTGCATATCTGGGAATTCACACCCAGGTTCCTAACATAACTAAAGAAAGCCTTGTGATTATCCTTAGTGTCCTGTGCAATTTTTCTCTCAAAGCTGGCCTTAGACGATTTTATGAGTGCCCATAGTTTTTTGCTAATACTAACCAGAGATGCCTTCCCTTTTTGTGATTTTGCTCTATCATGTAGTAGTTTCCTCCTTCTATTGTATAGTTTGTTTATGGCTGAGGTCCACCAGACAGGACGTCTGCCTTTGGAGGGTTGGGTCTTGGTTTTATTTGGGATTGCATGATCCATGCATTCCTGAAGGTGTTCATAGAATGCATTTTTAAAGGATTCTGCGGTCTGGGCCGTATTTTCCACAGGCCCGGGGGCTTTGAAGGATTCCACCTCGGTTTTGAGGAGTGTGAAATTTGCTTTAGAGAAGTTTTTCACTGTGATTTTCAGGGCAGGGGGTGGAGTCGGGAAGTGAATATCCAGTGAGATTAGTTTATGGTTTGACTTTATGATGTTGTATTACATGATGGATGTTGTTAACAATTTAAAAGCTCGGACAAAGAAACAGGTTTTCCCTGCAGCTCAGAGTATCATACAAACTATTGAAATTACAGTAGCACACACTTCATGATTAGGGCACTTCTTATTCAGGCTTTTGTGTGTATGATTTTACTTTAGGGTGATTCTTTTTCATAAATTGTATTCTTTTACAACAGTACATACATGCAGCGTTGCACACGACCAGAAACAACATTGCTTATTTTCATTATACTGTGAAAGTTTGCTGTGCTATTTACCTTATTATTGCACCCAGGACTATTGCTGCTCAGACAGCAAATGGTTTGTCACTGGGCAGCATTGCTGGTTAGGTTAGCTGCTGATTATACCAAACAAGCACCTTCCTTCATCCAGTTACAAACACCCCCCCACTCCTATCCTTTCAAGTACTCATTAGGACAAGAAACCATGGATGGGCACTTTCCTGCTATATCTGCATCCATCTTGGTGGACATAGGCATCCTAAGGCAAAGTAACAAATTGCCTTATGTACACTAATAATCACTTAATTCTTGAACAGACAAATACAGTATGTGAGAGGTATAGTTACACTTTGACACTGGAGGTTAGACTCTCACATATAGACACAAAAAGTAACAAACAGGATGCCAACATGTGACACACATCACTCACTGCACCCGCAAAGCACTACACACATAGACCCACATATGCAGAGGTGATCACATGAAACTTACCCAAAGCTCAAAGGCTTCTCAGGTGCAGTCCTCAGATACCTGCATGCACACAAACAAGACAATTCCCATCACAGCACATAAAGCCATATCTCATTGTGTCACAACTACTAAGCCCATAAGGTAAACACTCTACAACTCAATACTCTGATCATAGGAGACTCCTTTGTGAAACACAATGATATCCATCTTACCAGGCTGGATAAGGGGAATGTTGCAGTTAGTTGCCTGTCAGGGTCAAGGATTTGCCAGATCATGCAAGCACTCAGGTCACTTACCCTCAAGTACCAGTATGATTCAGTAATAGTCCATGTGGATGTAAATGATGAGATATACCTCCTTGGACTATATGAAGAGAGACATGATTGAGCTCTCAGAATATGTGTCACATGCAGGTATGAACCTAGCACTGAGCAGCATTCTGCCACCTCAAAGGATAATGCCTCAATGCCAGCAGAAAATGATTGACTTTAACAATTGGCTTAGCTACTTGTATGATTCGAAAGGGTTTCGATACTTGTTAGCCTGGGAGTACATAGTTGACAAGCCATGCTACTTTGTCAGGTATGGTCTTCACCTGTCACCTCTAGGCTTTTAGATACTGACTAAAACATTATCCATCTCAATGGTGCCTTTTTTTAGGTACTGCCAAAGAGACAAACCTTCCAACATAACAAAAGATACTCAGGAGGTTGGTATAATGGTTAAGGTGTTTAACTTATAGACACAAGCTGCAGGGTTTGATTCTCATATGATGTAATTGGTTAGGCTTAAAATGGCCCACAAGACCAGCTAGCCTAGTACTAACTTACAAACCTAGGACAAGATACAAAATGTTTCTGGTCAATACTATGAATCTCAAAATGAAACTAAACTCCTTGGAAGCATTCCTTACCCTGGACAATACTGAGATCTGTGCAGTTACTGAAACATGGTTCAAAGCCACAGAAAGCACTCTGGCAGTGCATGGCTATGATAACTTTTGTACATTCCATCCACCCACTGAACATGAAAAAGCAAAAGGTGGAGATGTATCTCTCTACATAAAGGATAATCATACCTCAAGGCTTGTCAAGAAATATGACATGCTTGAGATACTCCATGCCAAGCTGACCTTAGGTAAAATCCATTACCATATTCTTGCTAGCTACAGGTCCCGCACCGTGAACCAGGAACCCATACATCATACCTGAAGTTGCTAGAGTCACTCACCCTCCAGCCCAATACCATGATCATGGGTGATTTTAACTACCCCTCCATTAATTTGGAGGCATACATGACCACTAACATGCAGGCCCAAAGGCTTCTTGATTTTGTAAATTGAAACACCCTGGAGAGGCTAGTCTGCACTCCCACTAGGGGAACAAATATCCTAGATCTAGTAATCACAAATATGGGAGAGTGCTGCCCCCCAGTGTGATGTCCTCACTGGTAAGAACAGATCACAAAGTGGTCTCTCTTAAAATAAATGTAAAACTAGTCCCCCCATCTAATCCCCAAAACTTTAAGGACTTCTCTAAGGTACTTTACTGCTATAAAGGACAGCATAGCTAGTTTCCAAGCTCCCTCATATCCAAAAAAATTCAGAAACCTATGCAGAGACATACACAAAAGCCCTGTATGACCATGTAAACAACTGTATATATACAACAATACAAGACCAAAAGAAACCCAGGTTAAACAGCAAAAACAAGCCACCATGGTGGCCCCTTGGTATACAACAAAAGAAAGAAAATCCTGTCGAGAAGTCATTGGAAATGTGTACAACAGGGTAAAAAAATCCCTCATTCATTTAAAGAAGTGAATCAGGGAACTAGTCAATTGTCTGAAAGCAGACTTTGAGGTAAAAATAGCCTTCAAGGCTAAGGGAAACCATAAGACATTTTTCAGTTATGTCCCCAATCTTAAGGGCAACAACTAACAATATGCAGAATTAGTTGTAGATGGCATCACCTATACTCAGCCAGAAGATATAGCAAATCTGCTGGCTGACAAATTCACCTCAAATTTCACCTCCCCATCACCCCCAGGTTTCTGACAAGAAATACTCTGTACCACTCTATCACCGATTTTCTCCAAAATATAGGTTTCCACTGCACTCTCTAAAGCTAAAAACATGGAATCAATGGGGTCTGATGATATACCTGGTAAATCAAGACTTATCAGGCCCATGAGGATCTCTGTTTAACCACAGTTTCTGGACTGGCTTTGTCCTGATAGAGTGAAGGAAAGCAACAGTCATCCCTCTGCATAAAGATGGACCATCTACTTACCTGGGAAATTAGAAATTCAAGTTTGACTAGTCTTATATGTAAGGCCAGGGAAAGAATCATCATGGACAATAATGACAAAGAAAACCTCCAAACACTGGACTCAAGTCAATTTGGCTTTGTAAAAGGCAGGTCATGCCTACTAAATCTGGTGGATTTCTTTGAGAAAGTCACAAAGGCCGTGGATAATAGTAAAACAGTACATACCTCCTACTTCGACCTGGCTGATGCATTTGATTCAATTCCCTATTCAAGTATTACAAATAAACCCACAAAACTGGGCATAAATCCCTACATCACCAGATGGATAGTCAATTGGCTCACCGTGGTTAAAGTGGGTGAATCCAGATCCAGCAAGAGGCTTCTGGTATGCTTGTTCAGAATACACTTCTCTGAAGTCAAAGTTAATGCGGAAGGCTTCTGGATGGCAAAGTTTGCCAAAGACTGCAAGTTGGAGGTAATCATTTACTCTCTCAATGATGTAGAGCTCCTTTTGTAGCATCTAGATCAGACAAATGGTTGGTACCAAAACCATAGCCTAAAACTAAATGTGAAAAAATGCATTATTATACCATTTGGGAAGTCAAATACCCCTACAAATTACAACATCAATAGCATACCCCTAAGAATAGACTCAGAGGTGAGAGCTCTAGGTACACAGATAGATGGTAGACTGCACTTTGACTGCCATGTGTCCACAATGGTGAGGAAGTCCTTCTATGTGGTATAACTTAATAAGTAATTGTATGGCTTCCGAATCCAAGGAAAACATAGTCCCACTACACCGTACCCTCATTAGACCAATAATCAAGTACAATGTGCCATTTGGCATGTACTTGACTAGGTACTTACAGCAGCTGGAGTTACCTCAGAGGTTCCTCACAATGAAATACAGAGTGTAAACATGTTCTATGCAGTTATACTAAAAGCCCTATCCCTTTATTCGGTCTTCAATTGACTATTAAGGGGGGAACCCTATAAGGCCCTCACAAATCCAGCCCTGATGGAGTTGCTACACATCCACAAGTCACACAACATTGATCTAGGGATCTAAACTTAGTCAGCAACTCAAACAAAACATCCTGAAGAGACAAATATGTGTCTCAGAGATTACTCCTTCTTTGGAACATACTTACTTTTCACATCTCATTCCCTCCAGTAGAGCTCTTTTGAGTGTGTACCTTTAACTCCTAGTGGGCGTGGCTTCAGCATTTAAAAATTGAAGTTATCACCTTACATTTTTACCAAATACCCATTGACAGAGGTCATATATCAATACAATTGTGTTTGCTATCATGTATGCTTCAAAATAAAATTTTCCGATACCTTGTATGTAACATGGTTTAGGAATTATTAATGCAAATATGAACAGGCAATATTTGACACCTAGAGGAGCAGTAGGGAGTAACTGCAGAAATGCCTGGAGATGTCACTCGGCTGTAATGAGTTCAGAGCCCTTCCCTGGCAATTTTCAAACCCATTTTGAATCAATGGATGGGGAATTGCAAATTCACACCTGGGATAGTGCCTATGTCCCTTATGGACAGGGACAATATGTAAGATACTCAAAGTATAGGCACAACTCTATGCCATATTCTTGCCCGTAGGCCCATATAGTTGGTAAAATCAGGCTTGCAAGAGCTCTTAGGCCATTAGCCTAGTAATCTCCTATGAACCAAATGAATGCATAAGCCTATGTATATTATGTTTGTAAATCCTGCAGTATGAATACAAGCCAGATGGTCAAATCATTTATTTATTTATTTATTGACATTTGTTTACCGGGTTTGTCCAACTGGGCTTGTGGCCCATTTTCAGTGGACACCCAAGGAGAAAAGTTCCAGTAGTACATTTTAAACCAGTTCAATTTTAAACAATATTGATATAATAGCAGTTATAGCAAAAAGATTCACATATGTTGGGTTACATGCATAAAGTTAAAGTTGCATTAAAAAGAAGCTAAGTAACAATTTTACATTGATATAGTTCAATAGGTCAACAATAAAAATATTTTGTTTGTATAAAATTATGCAAATGCATAGTAGACACATTGGAGAGAGAGAGGTGTAATAAGGTACTAAGTATGGTCCTTTTGAGGGTACATAAAGGGAAGGAAGACTAAGAAGGGTTATGGCAAGGGCAGGTTTTGGAATTGAGAAAATAAGCTTTTAGTTCATTTTTAAAGTATGAGGTGTGGGAGATCGAACGTAAGTCAAGGGAAAGTTTGTTCCAAGCATGGGCAATGGAGTGTTTGTAGAGTAGTTTGCCTACTGACCTTTTTGGGTGGTAGATATCAAGTAATTGTTGGTTAGAAGTACGGGGGGTCCAGGATGGGATGTAGATGGAGACTAAGGAAGATAGAGATGGACAGAAGGAGGGTTTATAAAGAATAGAGTGTAGCATATGAAATTGATATGATAGCAGAAATTGGGGAAGTTCAAGCCATTGAAGAGAGTTTAAAGAAATGCAGTGGTGTGAGTTGTATCGGGAGTTAGTAATGAATCTGGCTATTTTATGGTAAGTCTGTTGGAGTTTGTTTAGAGTGGAGGCCTGGATATTGGTAAGAACTGGGGTGGCGTACAAGAGGGAGGAGAGGAGGAGTGCCTGGCCCAGGGTAAGTCTAGATTCAGGGGTTAGGAATTTTTTGTTCCGATATAGCAGACCTAGTTTCTGGTTTGTTTTTTTATACATTGGAGTATGTGTAGGCTGAACTTTAGTTCATCGTCGATAATGACCCCTAGGAGTTTTGTGTGGGTGTCAGGTTGGATAGTTGTATTGTTAGAAGATGTAATAAAAAAAGAGGTTTTGTGATGAGAAAGAGAACAGGGAAGGAAAAGTAGGAGTTTTTTTTTTTTTGGGATATAGGATCAATAGGTTGTGAGAGAGCCATTGTTCAGTGGCTAGTAGGGCCTGTTGGGTCAGGGAGTGTAGTTCAGGAATGTTATTTGAGATGGATATAAGTGTGGAGTCATCGGCATACTGAATAAGGGAGGATTCTGTGCATGAGGTGTAAAGATCATTTGTGAAGATGTTAAACAAAAGGGGTCCCAAGATGGAGCCTTGCGGAACACCAGTGGAGATGGGAAGGAGAGGTGAGGAGGATGAGAGCCATTTGACAGATTGTTCCCTGCCAGATATGTAACTATTAAACCAGGCAAGTGTGGAGTGGGATAGGTGGAGATTTGCGAGTTTGGATAGTAGTAGAGGATGAGAGATAGTATTGAAGGCTTTGGAGAGATCTAGGAAGAGACAGGAAATTAGTTTATTGTTGTCTAGGGACTCTGCAATGATATGAGTGAAGGAGAGGAGTGCAGCGGTGGTGCTGTGGTGAGGATGAAATCCATGTTGGGTAGGGGTAAGTAAGTGGTGTGTGAGGAGGTGATTGAGAAGCTGTGAGTGAACACATTTTTCTAATATCTTGTAGAGGGGGGACAGAATGGCAATGGGTTGGTAGTTTGAGGAGTCAGTGGAGTTTCCAGCTTTATGAAGAGGGATAGTGAAGAAAGATTTCCAAAGGCTGGGGACAGTTGATTCCAGAACAGATCGATTAATTAGTATAGATATAGGATAGGCAATT
Organism: Protopterus annectens; assembly: GCF_019279795.1. Taxonomy (NCBI): domain Eukaryota; kingdom Metazoa; phylum Chordata; order Ceratodontiformes; family Protopteridae; genus Protopterus; species Protopterus annectens. The sequence continues at coordinate 1,679,060,564 of NC_056737.1, forward strand.
GAGTCAGCAGCAAGTTTGAGGAATGTAGGAGATAGATTGTCAGTGAAAGGAGAGCAAGGTTTTAGCTTGAGTAGTAGAGATTTGATGTAAGTAATGGGAACTGGCTCAAAAGAAAACAAAGTTGTGTTAGTGGAACTTGGAGGGGTGGGTGTCAAAGTAGAGTTTGGCTTAGAGGTTAGCAGATTTGAGATGGAAGATATAAAGTGTTTATTCAGGAGGGTAGCTGTTTCCTGAGAGGAAGAATTAGGATATGGGGAGGGATTAGAGGGCTTTCCAGGATAGAGGATGTTGTCGAGAGTTGACCAAAATTTTCGAGGATTGGATTTGTTGTTAAGCTGAGCAGAGCTATAGTATAACTTTTTGTCATTAGTTGTATGTTTTTTTGCAAGGTTCCTCAGTTGCCTGTATTTTTAAAGAAAAGGTGGTTGTTTAGTTTTAGACCAGGTTTTCCAAGCACAATCTCTTTGTTTCATAAGGGACCTAGTCTCTTTGGAGAGCTGGGGAGCATGATTTGATTTTACTCTGATCTTCCTAGAGGGAGCTAAGGAGTTTAGAGTATTCATGAAGATGCTATTGAAAGTGCTATTGAAAGTGCTTACAGCATCGTTTAGGAGGAGGTGTTTTAGGATGGACCAATCTACGTTGTGGAGAATGGAGTTAAATTGGGATGAATTGAAAGTCGATAGTTTTCAACAGTCTTTGATAAGGTGGGGTTTAGGAATATGGGAGTAGTGTTTAAGATGGTGGTAGGGAGATGATCACTGAGGGAGTCACGTAAGGTGGTGGGATTGTGGTATTGGTGGGGGGAATTGGTAAGGATCCATGCTATGATGGAACTGGAAGTGGAATTTTTATGGAAGCGAGTGGGAGATGTTATAAGTTGGTGGAAGCCGTGTAGGTTGATACTGAGTTGGGGGGAGTCAGTTGTGAGTTTGGACCAATCAGTGTTGACATCACCAAGGATAAGTTGCTCATATGGTATGTTGTGGGAGAACCAGGATAGGAAATTTTCAAGAATGGGCAGATTGTTACCAGAAGGAAGGTAGATAGAGGCAATTGCAAGTTTTTTGTGGGGATTCAGATGGCAGTTAAGGATGATGATTTCAGCTGGGAGGAAGTCAGGAATTGGGGAAGGGTATGGTGAGAGGTTAAGGTTGTTTGAGTAGAGGATGGCCACACCACCACCTTTTTTACAAATCTATCAGATCGGAAGATATTATAACCTGGTGGGAGTATTTCACTATTTGAGATTTATGGCTTGAGCCAGGTTTCAGATAGGGAGAGGATGTGAGGGGTATTGAGAGCTATCCATGAGTGCAGCTCAGTGACTTTATTTGCTAGACTCTGAATATTCAATGAGTAAATAGTTAAGTACTTGGATGGAGATTATTGTTGTGACTGAGGTTGGTGACTGTTAATCATAAGAAAGACACCATCATTAAAGATCTAGGGATGATGGTAGACAACAGTTAAAACTCTGACCAGTATACATTGTCAGAAAAGCATATTTTGTACCTTATCGAATTTTAAAGTACATTTCTGGTCATTTCAGGGCAATTATTTTAATGATTTATACCTCCTTAATCTTGTGTATTACTGAATCCAATACTCCATTTTTAAGCATTTAAGAGAGCTACCTGAGACAACTTGAAAATGTACAATTATTGAGACACCAGTACTTTTGACAATATGAGAAGCTTGGGAGTTGGCATAATGGTTAAGGTGGTTATCTCACATGCACTACAGTGTTTGATTCTCACTTCTGAAAGAAAAAATTGTTAGGCTTAATATGGGAAAAACAAAGTAATAAAAAGATAAATATGAAGAAATAAATTCACTCAATTTAAATATATATTGAAATCTTAAATCACAAATAGCTATCAGTTTGGAGAAATGTAAGCTTCAGTCATAATCACAGAATCCTGCTAATCTACAAAAATGTGTTAATAGGACAAAGAAAATGAGTAACCTTAATCATGTACAAAAAAATATTATACAAGAAGGTAATAGACAAAAGAAGATTTATGACATAGATGACATACTTAATTGCTTAAAAATTATTTTAAGAATATTAATTCTACTAACAGTGATGGGATAAATGTTAATACTTTCCCCGGGATTCATGAACCTTGTGCCAGGCGCCAGCATAGCGTCGGCGTTATAACGCCAAATATGGCTGCTAAGCGATTCAGGTATGAATGAATTCCACGTGCACTACCGGCGTGTGCCGGACCGTCTCCGCCCCCAGCGTAGGTATGCAAAACACACTGTGTGC